>NC_056726.1:1472569450-1472846950 GCF_019279795.1 Protopterus annectens
ATATACCAACTCAGAGATCGCATTACAGTGAGGAAAAGGCAAATATTCTGACCTTCACATGAAGCACTTCAAGGTCCAGCATTTCCACTCTTCAGACCATTCGATATTATGAACGTTCATTCATATAATATAGACCTGGTTTATTAGTTACTTAACAAACTGTCAACAAGCAGTTAAATGGCAAAATCAATTATCCTCTTCTCTTTCTATCTCAGTTGCTGTACCTCAGGGTTCTTTTCTTGGTCCCCTCCTTTTCACAATATTTACAAATATACTAAGCTCAGCCACCCAACATGCCACATTGGTTCAATACACAGATGTCTCTTCCCTCATATGCTCCGCTCCATCCCTACCAGCCCTTTTGAACAAAACCCAGCAATCCTTTCTGGACATAGAACAATAACTTAACAATAATTCACAACTGATTCTTAATGCCTCAAAAACAAAACTCATGCTTTTCTCCTGAGGTAAAAAACTCACGGACACTACTCCTTTCACCATTTACTGTTCACTACTCCTTTCACCATTTACTGTTCATTACTCCTTTCACCATTTACTGTTCACTACTCCTTTCACCATTTACTGTTCATTACTCCTTTCACCATTTACTGTTCACTACTCCTTTCACCATTTACTGTTCACTACTCCTTTCACCATTTACTGTTCACTACTCCTTTCACCATTTACTGTTCATTACTCCTTTCACCATTTACTGTTCACTACTCCTTTCACCATTTAACAATACCCTAATTGAACCTATCGATTATTCAAAACCACTAGGGGTCACCATAGACAAAGACGTCAAATTTGATAAGCACCTATCCCTTACTATGAAGAAAGTGCACTTCAAACTAGGCTCCTTGTATAGAATTAAGCCCTTCCTAACCAATTACACCAGACACGCCATCTGCAGAACTCACCTTCTATCCACTCTCTTATATGCCTCACCTATCTTCACTAATTTAAGAAAATGTGACTTAAATAAACTAGAATCCTGCTATTACAAAGTAGACAGATTTCATTCCAAACAACCTGCAAGAACTCATCAGTGCAAGGTACTACACCAACTAAACTGGTTAGAACTTCCCAACCTTCTAACCTTTAACCAACTAGTTCTAACTCATTCTGGTATTTATTACCCTGACAACTGCAAATCTAATTAGCAACCTAGTTCAGCCTTACTCCAGTAGGTAGCAGAACCCTGATGTCTTCTAATAAATTGCTACTGATAGTCAATACGTCCAGCAACAGCTATGGGGATCCCCTATATTCAGTCAAACTTGCCAAAACATGGAACGCTATACCTCAAAATATACTTAACACTAACAATACTTCCAAGTTCAAATAACTACTTAAAGAGCACCTTAATATGACTTGGCTTTGCTTCTGTACTCAACCCGATTAGCAGTTCTAAACATACCCATTATTTAGGTCTCCACTCCTCTACTAAAGGTTCGTTCTACTTGGCTCTGTCACCTAACCTTCCCCATCCCTTAGCCTTCCTCTTCTACCCTCTGCTGCCTTGTCACATTCTTTTACCTGCCAATCTATTGCATTTCCTTATCTTCAAAGTGGATTACTTCTGCTGGGTGCAATTGTTTTTCTGTTTGGTCAAAAAGTTTATTAATTCTCACTGTGATAATCTACTCTCAATTGTCATGATTGCTATTTTTCTATTTACAATGTTTTATATTAACTTCTGCCTACATATGTCTTCATGTATTTTTTGTCCTGTATACACAATGTATTGAAATATCGATTTGCTACATTTACATTGTATTTTGTTGAGCTTTTCTCCTTGGGACTCCACTGAAAACTGGCCTTTTAGACCCATTTGGACGCTCCCGGTAAGCAAATGGAAATAAATAAATAAATAAATAAATGCATAAATAAATACTTGTTCCACAGACAAATGTCCTTTTTGTTACACAATTCTAGAAATGCCTTAATCAGTCTCTGAAATATTCAGACACAAAAAGTCTCTGTCCCAATATGTATAAAAGACCACATTTTTTATAGGTTTATTGGTAAGTACTAGGCTAGCATCCCTTGTGGACCATGTTAAGCCTAGCCGGTTTCTATTTTTTTTTTTTTGTGTGTATGTGTTCAAATTAACCTGTCTCACTTGGTTATAGATTGACCTTACCCAGTCCATGGTTGATAATTATATATCACCAAAAATGAGAATAACTGCCTCTGTCCATTAGTAGTACTGGGGGGCAGTCGTCATAGGTTCATAGGTGTGTACTAGGCTAAAGGCCCTGGAGCCTTTACAAGCCTAGCCCATAGAAGTGCCCTGACATCATGCTACCCGACGTTAGTTCCCAGTGCCTCTATCAGAAAGAGCCAATGGAGTGATCCCCGGGGTGAACTTTCTATTTCCCATCCACTCATCAAGATTTCTCTTGAAGGGGGCCAGTGAGGTGTTCTGCTTGACATGTATGGGAAGTCTATTCCAGAGCATGGACAGTCTTTGGGTTATGAACCTGTCCTTCCAGTACGTTCTGTTGATTGTGGTAATGAGGTTGAGGTCTCTGGACTGTGTAGTGCAGAGGGATTGGAATTTCTTTAGATGTAGCATTTCTAACAGAGCTGGGTCAGACAAGGCTTTGTAAGTCAAGCAGAGATTACCTCTTAGTAGATGATATGAGACAGAGAATAGCTGGAGTTTTTTTTTATTCTGTCCATGTACAACATATGTTTAAGGCCTAGGATCCTCCTTGTGAGGTACTTTTGTGACGATTCCAGCTGCTGCATGTGTCTAGTGAGGTACATGCCAAATGGAGCATTATACTCGATGATTGGCCTAATGAGAGAAGAGTAAAGAGAGATGATGACCTCTTTCTTCCTGGATGCAAAACCCTTGGTAATGAGATATGCCACATAGAAGGACTTTCTGACCACACTGGCAATGTGGTGGTCGAAGGAGAGGTTGCTTTCAACTTATGTCCCCAGATCTCTTATAATGCGTTCAATGATCAGTGGGCTCCCATCAATGTAGTAATTAGTGGGAACAAAGTGATGATGGCGCAATTTTTGGCATTAAGCTTAAGGCCATGGTTTTGACACCAGTCATTGGTCTCAGTGAGGCCTTTCTGTAGGATGTCTACATCATTTGGGGAGTTAATAATGACTCCCAGCTTCCAGTCGTCTGCGAACTTGGTCAGCCAGAATCCCTCCATAGTGGCCTGGACTTCTGAGAAGTAGATGCCAAACAGGAGAGAACTCAGGACCAATCCCTGTGGGACTCTACTCATGACTGGTCAGCAGTCTGACTTGAAGTCCCCTACTTTCACACTGTGGGTTCTATCTGTAAGCCAATTTGCAACTCATCTAGTGATATAGGGGTTGATGCCTAGTTTGGTGAGTTTATCAAGAATTCCCAAGTGGGGAATGGTATCAAAGGCCTTGGCCAGATCGAGGTAGGCTGTATGAACTGCCTTGCCCTCATCCACAGCTCTGGTGACTGACTCAAAGAAATCAACCAGGTTGAGCAGGCATGATCTACATTTCACAAAACCAAGTTGAGTGGGATCTAGAGTTTGGAGATTCTCTATATCCTTGTAAATTAGGTCCATGATGATGCACTCCATAGCCTTACATATCAGACTCGTCAGGCTAATGGGGCGATAATTCCCAGGGTCAGTAATCATTCCCCCTTTATGGGGAGGGATGGCTATAGCAGTGTGCCATTCAGTAGGGACAAAGCCAGAGGTGAGGTGGTGATTGAACAGGGCACACAGATGTGGTGCCAGTTCACTTTGTAATTCATATAGAACACATCCAGGGATATTGTTGGGTTCTATTGAACTGTATTCTTGGCCTTGGACAATGAAGCTTTAACTTGTGCTATCCGAATGCTGGATTCCTGCCATTCCTCCGGTATTGTGATTGGTCCTTTGGGGGGAGGGGGCTAAGTTGGCACTGAATCTGTCGGCCAGTATGTTGGCAATATCTGTTGGCTCAGTATAGGAGGTACCATTGTGCAGTAACTCAGGGCAAACCTGGGTAATGCCGTGGAGATTTTTGATAGAAAGTGATAAAAAAGTGGTTGAAGTATAGTGCAGCATATCACATGCTATTTATGTTTTATTGATGACATCTTTATTATGTGGGAAGGTGACACCTTGCAGCTTGGAAATTTTATCACTTACCTCAATCAAACAGCCCCCTTGCTGAAGTTTACCTCTTCCCATAGCTATACTTCAACCACTTTCTTAGATATGCAGATTTCCAAGGACACCAACAATAACAGAATCACCACTGATCTATTCAGAAAACCAATGATGGTTAACTTATTACTCCACAGTAAAAGTCTACATCCTACAAAAAACAGGTATAATGTAGTGAAGTCCCAAGACTATAGATTAGCTAGAATTACCACAGAGATGGAACCATTTTTGACAAACCTGAACAACTTAGAGAATGATTTTCTAGTGAGAGGCTATGAAAGTCAGATGTTGAAAAACATCCTGGAACCCATTACAGAACTAAAAAGGACTGAAGCACCTTCACTCAACGTCCCCAGTAGGAGAATGTTAAGAAATTCCACAGAGAATAACAAATGCAAAAATAGCTGCATCCTGACATACACTTTGGATTATCACAGTATCAAAAATGTTATTGAAGAAAACTGAGACATTACCACAGGAAACCCTTTTCTGATTAACATCTTAGGTGAAGCCGCATACTTTGTTTATAGGAACGCCGAGAACATTAGAAGTTTTGTTGAATTTAAACCTAGACCATATGAGAAAAACACTAAAAGATGTGAAACTAATTGTACATTTTGTATATTTATACAGCAAGGTGATAGTTTTTATTGCCCTTATTTAAAGAAAATCATTAAGACCAGTGCAGGGGGTGACTGTAACACTACAAAAGTAATTTACAGGGCACAGTGCAATGAATGTGATACATTATATGCGGGCAAGACTGTAAATAAACTCAAGCGCAGGATTTCATGTCATCTGTCAGAAATCCATTTTGGATGTAAAAATAATGCACTAGCCAAACACCTTTCTCTTCATAAAAGACACACAGGTTTTAAATTCAAGATCCTGGATCACATAGACATGTCTGATCTTGAAAGAGACATCCTGAATATTCTGGAGAAACATGATCTCGTGGCAATTAAAACTGAACTCTTTTAGGAAGCCTGGACTAAACTACTCGTTAGAACTTAGAAAATTGCCACATTGTTTACTTGACTAATTTTATTTTACTTTATTCTACCAGTTGATTTTAAATACTATTTTAAATCAGTTGCAATTTAAGTGTATATTTTGTTTCCATCATCATACATTTTTTTATTATTTTTTCTTTTTCTGGTTCTCTTTTTTCCACTTTATTCAAAATGATGTGTAATAACAATACTAATTATACAATTATATATATTTTTATAGATAGTTTTTAGGGTTCTTGTACATAGACCTGAAGAAGTCTAGAAGGATGAATGCGATCTTTGTTAACACTAGATTATGAAAATAGAATATGATTTTTACACTTGATTTTTTTACTTGCAAAGTGTATAGGTATATGTTTATATATATATTTTGATTGCCAAATGGACTAAGGTTGATATATTTCCAGCCTTGTAGTATATTGTCTTGAATAAAATCATAGACTTAATAATCTACTTAATAATCTGGTTAAATAAGAGGTACCATGTCATTATAAATTTTATTTAAAGTACATAAGGGTTATATTATTATGACAGCTACTGAGTAGGGCAGGACCTGCTCAAATGTCACACTGATGGGGGAAGGGATGTGAATTTAACATGTGTACCAATAACACTTTGTTTTACAGCACAATAAACCACTCCCTTGCCTGATAAAAAGTATATATATATACATTTAGAAAGCTTGTGAGGAAATTATTACTCTATTTTTGTTTTACTTGGATCGCTTGTCTGTGTACTTAATAAAGGATTTTCGACTGGAAACAGACTGCCTGCCTTGCTTGGATTACTTTTGAATACTTAGTAATGCTGTAGAATTCTATATATATATATATATATATATATATATATATATATATATATATATATATATATATTTTTTTTTTTTTTTTTACTTAAGATGAGTTTAAGTTTGCTACTTCTACTACTTTTGACTGATCTGATTAATATACAGTGATTAACTAGAGCTATATGGACTGAAACTCTTCCACACAGAGAAGTTTCTTACAAAGTTTTATTCTCTGCGATACATACCTCTACCTCCAACACGTTCTACTGATTTTATAAATGAGTTTGAGATCCCCTGAGTGTGTGTTTACACTGCTGAACTTGCAAAAGTGTAATAGGTCTAATAGAACAGGGTCTGTTGAAGCTCCATACATGAGGCACAGGGCACAGCCTCTATGACACAAAGAAGAGGGACAAGGCTTTGAGGCAGTCCACATAGCTTGTACGATTCAGGCCCTTACTTTTTTATAACAAAGCCTTGTGGTTGTTCTAGTTGTCAGGTAAATACTTTTCACATACTGTTTCTTCATCCCTCTCAAAATGATGTGGCATTAATTTAGTCTGACACAGGCAGTGTCATTTTTGACAGATGAGAGGGACTGACAGAATAGTTTCCAGGCAGTTAAGCACACAATGTAATTCACCGAGTGATCATAGCCTATCTGCTTTTTTGTTAATTCCACTTGTAAAAGGAATTGACATCACAACACCACACTTGCCAGCATTCTCTTGGTTTAAAAGATAGTAGGCACAGGAGAGTTAAAGAGGGCAACAGCAGTCCTTACAAATGGAATTAATGACCTGTATATCTTTCTATCTGACCTCTCTATCTGTCTGTCTAACTGGCTACATAGTTATCCATCTGTCTACCTGCTTAACTAAATACATGTAATGCTGGACAGTACATATTTTCAACAAAATGAAAAATGCAAGTGGTCGCAAAGTAACACCAACTCTGCCTGCTCTTTTAACCATGTGACTCAGATTTCTGGATAAGCATTTACATATACTACAACATTCTCAGTTATCATCAGGATGAAAACCAACTAAAAGGGAACCAGCAAAGGGGCCAATGTACATTCATGCACTAATCTACTTATTTGAAACTTAGTTATTCTCCAAACCTTGTAAGCCATGAATAATAGACAAGGCGACATGCAATATGTATCAACATTTTTTAGAGTAGCCAATAAAAAAGTATATTTTTGGAAGGTGGGAGAGAATTGGCATACCCCAAAAACACACACATACACACACACACACACACACACACACACACACACACACACACACAGTGTGCATGCACACGGGTCTATATCATATGAGCAAATCGCACAAACTGTGAACGTTCATAATATCGAACATACCGGACCTTGAACTTCCTATTGTAGGGGACTGCACCACCCCACACTCCATGCTAAATATATATTCCAATTCCAAGATCACACTACAGCGAGGAAAGGGCAATCACTGTACTGCGATCTCAGAAAAAGCACTTCAGTACGTTCGATATTATGAGCATTTGCAATTTGTGTGATTCGCTCATATGATATAGACCCCATGCACACATTTGTTAACACACATGCATACACATGCACGCATAAACACACCCACGCGTGCGTGTGCATGCAAACACATACACACACAGGCACACACATACACGTGCATACAGACATATAAGTATGTGAGCATACATGCACACACACACACACACACACACTGTGTACATGCACACACTCATGCACACACCTGCGCGTGTGCATACAAGCACATGAACACACACACATGCACGCACATACACATGTGCATACAGACATATAAGTATGCGGGCAAGCATGAACACACACACACACACACACACACACACACACACACACACACACACACACACACACACACACACACGTGCCACATATACATATACAGTAGTACATGTTGAGAGAAATGTTTTCCTTTAAAGAAACTTCTGACACTGATTTTTCCTCATTAATTTCTTTGTTAAATGATCCATTTTCAGCCACCACCCAGGTACATAGCCTCACAGATTTACAGTGGTCCTTGCAGACATTCAGCACAAAGTTATGTAACTGAACATGCAAAATCAAAAACAGTTAACATAAGAAACATATAGAAGTAAGGTACTATGTTTTGTAATTCAGAGAGAGAGACAGAGTGTGTGTGTGTGTGTGTGTGTGTGTGTGTGTGTGTGTGTGTGTGTGTGTGTGTGTGTGTGTGTGTGTGTGTGTGTGTGCGTGCGCGCGCACGCGTGTGTGTGTATGAGATAATATGACACAAAATCAAAAAAGAAAAAAAAATCTAATATTTCATATGCATCATGCTGACTCTGATTATAGTAACACTGTAGCATACTGCTGATTCCAACTGTATCAAATGTCTCTGATTATAGTAACACTGTAGCATACTGCTGATTCCAACTGTATCAAATGTCTCTGATTATAGTAACACTGTAGCATACTGCTGATTCCAACTGTATCAAATGTCTAGTAGTTAGTGTAGGGAATTAAGGTTATCTGTTGTTAACAAGCTGCTTCCTTAGTCCAGGGTTGGATAATCTCAGGCTCAATTTTTCTGCTGTCTGACTCTGAGCAAGTCACTTAACCAGACAGTGTTCTGGGACAATTTGAAAATTGGGCCAGCCCAGCCCAGACTCCTCACTGGCCTTCTGGGCCTTATACTTAGTAACTACATATGATCCTATGACATCAAACATGAGTCTGAAGTAACTTAGAAGCAGCCAGATCTACATAGTTGCATACATAATCATTGACTGGACATCTGCATTACTGCTCTTCCCGCCCTTAACAGTTATGCATTTAAAGATACATAATTTGACAGATAGCAGAGGGTGGGAAGCCATTACAGAGGTGCAAACAACTCCACATTCCATGCAGAAAAGACTATCTCCATACAGACATGACAGAATCTATTCAGGAATAAACTAATTACCTATTCTAAATAATTAAATAAGAAGATTATGAACATCTAGTAAATGGGAACATAGGAAAACAGAAAATAAACTGTATAAAAATATCACTGGTGTAGATCCTGGGTACCTGGTCATACCATAGGTAATCTGGGGTCAGATACTGGCCAGGTTATCTGACGGCTACTCATAACTGGACTAGTAACTGGAAAGGCCGCAGAAATACCTCACTAAAAGAATCACAGGCCTAAAGCAGATGCCCTACGCTGACCACCTTAAAAAACTCCAGCTATACTCTGTCACATATCGTCTACTCAGAGGCGATCTCTGCTTAACATACAAGGCCATGTCAAACCCAGAGCTGTTTGACATGCTACACTTAAAGAAATCCCAATCCCTCAGAGCCACATGCTCCTGGGATCTAAACCTTGTCATCACAATAAACAAAACATGTTGGAGGGATAGGTTCCTGACCCAGAGAATCCTCAGACTCTGGAATAGACTGCCCGTACATGTCAAGCAGAGTGCCTCTTTGGCTGTCTTCAAAAGGAACCTTGACGATTGGATGGGAGATGGGAAATTCACCCCAGGGATCATATCAGTCACCCTGCTAGACAGGGGTCCAGGGAAGTAAATAGTGTGGGAAGAAATAGTCAGGAAATTGTTATGGCTAGGCTTGTATAGACCCTAGGGCCGATAGCCTAGTACCAACCTATGAGCCTATGAACCTATAAGATGGTACAGCAGAGTAGTAGAAAAGGTTCTCCTACTTCTGGACAAAGAAAGTATTGATCAAGTACCCGCTCCCCCATCTTTGCTGTTCGTATGCCTGGTGGAACAAAACAGCAGTAAACATAACACAATGATGGGACAAGGTCCAAAATGCAGATGCAGACCCTTGTGGAAGTGTGGGGCCAGTCCCTGTTGTGGCCCTTTGTACAGATCACATGGAATATAGGGAGGGTATCACTAAGGTATGCTATTTGCCATATTATTAGATGCCTACCTTTTCACTAAACACAAATAACCCTCACCTAAAGGGAATGAATGTCAGAAGTCTCATATTTTAAAAACAAATAGAGTAGATTGGAAGCTTTATGTTTTACTTGTACTTTTAACTTTTTCTTCTTTATTTTTG
The DNA here is from genome assembly GCF_019279795.1 of Protopterus annectens. NCBI lineage: Eukaryota > Metazoa > Chordata > Ceratodontiformes > Protopteridae > Protopterus > Protopterus annectens. The sequence continues at coordinate 1,472,579,504 of NC_056726.1, forward strand.
CACAATAAAGATGATGTTTAAATATTTTAAGATGCTTATATTTTTATTTAACTCCCATATCAGATGAGAGCCCAAAAGACCATTCATTCCAGGTCTGTGATAATGTCTATCAGACCAGTCATTCTACCAGGTAAGGGTCAGGAGTTAGGGAGTGGACCATACCTCTCAAACTCTCAATGCAAGAAATCTGGACTAAGCCAGAAATAATGGGGGGACAAAGGCCCAAAAATAGGGACAGATTTTAAATATTGCTGCTATAAACTTAGAAAGTTGTTAGAATAACAAGTTTTGCATTACTATCTGTTTTTCTGAAGGATATTAAGTCTGAAACTCAAATGTCTGCCATTATTTAATATTATTTAGGGGTCTATATTAGCTAGTCAAAGTGTCAAAAGAATGAAGACTCTTTCATCGACTGCTAATATGCAAAAACACAATGTTGACCGGCCAGAACAGCAATTTTTTTCCCAGGGAAAAAAATCGCTGGGGCATTGTCGGGACTTTGACTTTTCCTCCATTGTGATGCGATGTCAGAGTTGGTTTATTTAAGTGGGGGTGTGTGGGAAGCATAGCATTTATTTTGTTTGTGGATTGTTTTTTTCTGGGCGATTATTGTTGCTTCTTAATGCTTCCCCTCTGTAAAATGGAGTATGAAAGCATAACCATATTGACATCAATTGAGGTTAAATGTTCTATGCAATATGTTGTAACATTGAGGCATGTTCACTGAGTGTCAAAGACCTTTGAACTATAGTGCCATTGTCTGTAGTTCAGTCTTAATCACTGTCAGCGTGGAGTTTGCATGTTTTCTTGAAGCTTGTGATGGCGATTTCTCAGTAAGCTGCTTTTCATCCCAGACAAATATGCCGTTTGACTGTTAGAAAACCAGTTGACTTACTGGGGTAATAAATGAATAAATAAAAAAGTTCTTGGTACAATATATTATCCACCTTGTACCTAGACCTTGACTGAAAAGGGCCCTCAGAACCCATGACCAATGTGCTGAAAACAGATATACTGAAACCATAATAAAGAATAAAAAAGGCTGAAATATCAAAATGTTGAAAGGTGAAAATGATGAATTACTACCTGTAATTCCAAGCAACTGCTAATAGGGGTCTTGCAGAAGGCCACAAATCCTCACATTAATGTTCCTTGTGCTTCCTCAACGTGCATTGTTTTTGTTGTTTTGGTATGGGAAGTTACATGTTTGGTGTTGTGCGTCATTTTTGTTGTTTTGGTACGGGAAGTGTGCATCGTTTTTGTTGTTTTGGTATGGGAAGTTACATGTTTGGTGTTGTGTGTCATTTTTGTTGTTTTGGTACGGGAAGTGTGCGTCGTTTTTGTTGTTTTGGTAAGGGAAGTTACATGTTTGGTGTAGATTGTCCTGCTCAGTATTTATAACACCCTAGAAAGTTTAAGTTCAACGTGCCCCCTCTGCAGGATCCACTTTAGTACTTGTCTTGCATACTGCAAATCCTGATTTCTTTGATTTTCATTTGTATTTGGTATTACAATTAAACACAATAAATGTAAGTAAATGACTGAGCAAGAAATACAAAACAGCTGCTTTTCTATATCACTTGCAAAGATTTTCTCACGTTTAGTTCTTTTTACTCTCAGCTCTAAGCAACTGCTGTCCAGACTGCTAGCATTCATGAATCTGACACATAACTGACTGCAGACTATTTGGATGGAACTTTAATGATCTAACTGTCTTGAGCTTATGAAAAATGAAATGGTGCAATGGAAAGGTTTTTCTAGGAGATTACTCAGACTAGAAAAGGCCTATATATTGCTGTCATCAGTGTGTTATAGAGTTTATTGCTACAGTTTCTGACATCGTATGACAAGGACAGGTTTTGCTGCCATTAATAAAAAGATTGCATTTTCTCAAACTACCCTGTAGCAAAAAGTATAGTTTTCAGACGATGTAAAGGAATGTTCAGAGCAGGCTCTGGCACAGGTTATAGCTTGCTTTGTGTTTTTAATTTTTCCCCTATAGGATATGACTGTTTACATTTGCTCAGCTGGTAATGGATATTTTGCAATAATTATTTTAGCTGGTAGAATATGCAAGTGTGCAAGTGAAGAATCATTGGAGGCGGAACCAGAAATGTGGGCAATACTGGATGTCATCGACTCAGTCAAATGTACTGACAGTATGCAAAGCAAGCAGACTTGTACAATTTGATAAATGTGTAAAGACATTGGGATGCTATGGAGCTGTTCAGATGTGTTCCATAAGAGGAGGATGCTGGAAGGAGATGATCCATTTGGTGACTTGGAAAAACTAGATTTATTAAGACTCGTCTGAATGTAAAGGTTGGGTATCTGAACGACAAATGATGATGCAAAATCCTTTGAGCCATTAAGCTGCTAATAAAAGAGGACATAACATAAGTCATACCCTTTGGTTGTGTACAGAACAAACTGCTGCTGCAATGGTGGTCCAGCTGCAATTCCTGTCTCTGCTGACTCTGCACAGTATTTGTTTTATGATATTGACAATTATACTGAGTTTGTACTGAATAGTATTGACTTTTCCATTTTGATAAATGTACAAAGATATTTGCTTTGGTATATAACTGTTATAATGTGTTTGGATAAATATGTGCAAACGTTATAATAATGTTCCTTTCTCAGAGTGTGTGAGCATATCTGAAAAAAATTCAAAAGACGTCAAAAACTTATGCACCTCTTGGAATGTGTTATTTGTGATTGCTTTCTATTCTCTACAGATGTCTTTGCCAGTTACATATATTAATATGTTTGAGTTATTAATAAGTATTATTTTAGACAATGCTCACCTGTTAATGAGAAATGATAATCATGAATACATGTGATATTAAAGAAGATATCATCTGGTATATATGCAGGGTGATCTAAGCCATTCATCTTTGAAATGGAAAATAGAAAATTGGGTGATATTTTATGCAAAGTATGAATATCATTGATGGGTCAGCATTTCATGATTATATGTTTATCGTAAATGTGTCTTATGCTATGGTTTGCAGCACAGATAGATCAGGATGAATATTTCATGATCAGTATTTCTACTGCAGTCTGTTTTCTTATCATAGGATCATGGGAGGTTACTAGGCTATTAGCCTTAAGGCTTCTACAAGCCTCGCCATATTAAACCTTTGTTCCCTTGTAGACCAAGCTATATAGTCTATGTTTCCATGCAAATCTAAGGTCAGTACCAGCTGCCCCTGTCTAAGAGGGACACAGGGGAAACCCCTGGTGTAAATATATGGTATCCCATCCATCTGTCCATATTATGCTAAGTAGTGTAATTGAGGAGCTCTATTTTACATGAACTAGGAGTTTGTTCCAGGAGTGGCAACCTCTGGGAGACATGTTTCTCTCTCCAGCATGTCCTGTTAATATAAAAGGCTAGGTTAAGATCCCTGGAGTGAGTGAATCTTGTCCCATAGGATTTGCGAATGTGAAGCAGCTTCATCAAGGCAGGGTCTGAGACTGCTTTGTAGGCCAGGCACAAGTCACTTCTAAGCAGTCTATATGATACTGAATAAAGTGATAGGGCCTTCAGACTGCCTGTGCAGGTCGTGTGTTGTAAGCCCTGAATTTTCTTGGTGAGAAACTTCTGAGGTCTCTCCAGTTGCTGCAGATGTCTGGTAAGGTACATACAGCAGGGAACATTGTACTCTATTATTGGTCTGATGAAAGCCAGGTACAGGGGTGTTACAACCTATTTAGCCTTGGATGCTATAGCCTTGCTTATGAGGTGGGCAATGTAGAAGGCTTTCCTTACAACTGTGGACACGTGATCATCAAAATTAAGGCTACTATCAACTTGCATTCCTAAATCTCTCATCACTAGGTTTAAACTTAGGGGGATATTATTAATGTTGTAATTAGCCGGGGTTTCTCCTTTGCCAAAGGGGATGATAATGCATTTTTTTGCTTTTAGTTTAAGTGCATGGCTTTGACACCAATCATTTGTCTGTGTAAGTCCATTTCATAGTATGTAGACATCTTTGGGGGATTCAAGGATTGCACCCACTTTGCAGTCATCAGCAAACATGGTAAGCCATAGGCCATCTATTTTCACCTGGGTTTAATAAAAATAGATACCAAACAGTATGGGGTCCTAGCACAGATCCCTGTGGAACACCACTGGTAACAGGTCTGATAGTAAAGTTGGCATCCCCAATTTTGACTGTGTGTGTTCTGTTTGTGAGCCAGTTGGCAACCCATCTAGTGATGTAAGGGTTAATCCCCAGCCAGAGTTTATAATGTTGTAATGAAAATGCTAATACATATTTTTATACCAGTTATGTATATTATTTAATACGTTTGAGGTGTTTGATCCATTTATAATTAATCTTTCATAGTTAATGTTTATCTGTTACATTGATAATACTTGTGAAAGCTTGTAATTCAGAGACAATGTTGTTCTCTACATTTATTAGTCAGTCTAAGCCATTCATGTGTAAAGCCTGAAAACACTGTATCCTGTGGTATGTTCAAGACTTAAACAATTGAATTTGGTTGAATATTTTACAGTGATTATGTCCAAAGATATCTGTTTCATGCTAGTGTTTATAATGTTACAGCACTAATGTTCTGATAAACCAAAAGGCAAGTGATAGCTGCACATTTTATTATCTTTATTTTATACGGTGAAGGTGTGTTATATTGATTATGATGCTATAATGAAAATGCTTATATTTTTATTGTTGATAGTCACTTAATGCATCACACAAGCATAATGCGTTATAATACTTTAAAACGTTGGAGCAAATTATGGATGCTCTAGTATATGTTAGGGCTGTTTGTGGCTGCCCAAGATGTTGGCAAGAAAGAAGGTTTGCTGCTGAGGAAAAGGATGCCCTGGTTTACATTTCCATAGGAATTATGGATGTTTTATGAGTCTGGTTAGTTTTACTTATTATATTATATTGTGTCATGTTTATATGTTCAAGTCAGCTGTGAAAATTATCCAAGAGGAATACCATTAGTAAAGGTTTTTATGGGGGCATTACTCTTTGGTAAAACAAGCAGTGACTGACAGTTATGTAAGTTATGTATTTTATATATATATATATATATATATATATATATATATATATATATATATATATATATATATATATAATGCTGTTAATTGGCGGTTCCACTGGTAATTTAGTTGTGTTATAGGATCATAGGAGATTACTAGGCTATTTTAAGCTTAGCCGTTTTATTCCCATGTAGTACCATAAGAATGCTAGTCAATACCCAAGACTGCATTTAGTGATGACTGCCCATGTAAAGGAGGGTTGTGGGCTCTATTCTTGCTAAGAATTTCCAGTGCCCAATCCACTTGTCCAGGTTCCTCTTTATCAGTGTCACAGAGGTGCTGTGTTTCACATGAATTGGTAACCTAAGACATTGCAGTTGCTGGGAGATAAGTCTGTCCCTCCAGCATGTCCTCTTTAAGTCACAGGCCATATTTATATGCATTTTATATGCATTCAGTTTGATGTAATGATAATGACCTGAGGTTTGTAACTCCTTTTTTAGTGACTTAAGACATTTGGGCTTCTAGATATAAGCCTGAATAGACCGTCATTGCTTGGACAAATAAGTGGGATGCTGTGCTTTAGAGGAATACATTTTGGACAGTGAGGGGTAGTGAGGGTTGCTTTAGTTACTGTTATACTTGTTATGGACCAACATTCGAGCCATATGGTTGCCTATGATTTCTTTATTGGGTATTTTTTTTTACTTTAAATCAGTATATTAAGACATTTTGTTTATTTTTTTTTTTTATTACACATTTAGTTGTTACAGTAGCACTGCATAATGTTACATGGTTATGATCTGCTTGCTCAGTGGTAATTTTGTGCTAGATGACAGTGATAAATTGTTATTTCATGGACATGAAGTTTGGATGGCTTCTGCTGCTGATCCTGTTAGAAGGTCTTACTAGTAGATTTATTAAGAGTGGTGTGTAAAAGAGTGCTGCAACCAGTGTTTTGTATGACACGGAAATCTGGGTAGTGAAGGCAGAGCAACTGAAGAAGTCACAGGTGAAGGAGATAAAGCACCTGACGTGCTGGTATGATGCTCACTGTGGAGTAGACGAGGAAATGGTGACATCAAAGTAGAAGCCAAAGTAGCCCTAGTTCCAAAGAAAGTCAAGGAGCACAATTAGTATTGGTTCAGTCACACATTCAGGAAAGCAGAAGATGATTTGGTGGGGAAGATTTGGGAGATACAGCAAGAAGGCAAGAGGGAATGAGAGTGCCCAACAAAGAGATGGACAGATGGATGGTGTAAGAAAAGATGTACCACAGGCAGGTTTGATGAGCAAAATAGGGAGGACAGTCGTACTGAATTGTGAGGTGGTCACAGTTGATGTGACACCCCAGTAAAAAAAATTGAAAAAAAAGGGTGAATGACAGTGATGATGAATGGACTGATATGGTAATATTGCTAGTTTGAGAGAAGTCAAGACGTGGGTGAAAGTTTTACAAGGAATTTGATTAGAATGTATGCGGTGCAGGGTATACGGTTATATGAAAACATTATCCCAACAAATATAATAGAGTTTTAAAGTGCAAAATATCTGTTTTAGAAATGGAAGCCTTCTTTCACGGGACATATAATGATGAGGGGAATACTGAAATATTGATGTTGTTTAGAACATATGACAGGGAATGTAATGCTTTAGTATGATATATAAAAAAAAAGGATGTAAAACCAGTAGAAAGCTGTGATCTGGAGTAGCATTCACATCCACTTGTGTACTAATTCAACCCGCATTTATATTACGTGATTGAACAGTGAAATGTTCGAACACATAATAATCAACCCCAAAATGTTGAAACGCCGTAATGTCGAACGGCAAAAAAAAAAAACATAAAAACATTCAAACAAACCATAAAAATGCTCTAAGCAGGGGAGAAAGCCCCCTTGCACCCCCCACACTACTTAAATATACCAACTCCGAGATCACACTACAGTGCAGACAATGGAAAACTTCCATGTCTGCACTGTACAGAGATCTCCATTGAACTGTACGACATTCCAACGGTTCGACATTAAGGGGTCTATTATTACATGTTCAAACATTTCACTGTTCGATCACATAATATAGACCCTTCAAACCCCCACCACCACCACACACACAAACACATGATTTGGTACAAGGGTTCACAACTGAGCAGTGTGTTTGCTAGTTAGTGTTTTGGAGCTGCATAGGAATGTGGCAGTCTGTGAGCATGGACTTTTTTAATTAGGTAACTGCTTTTCTCTGACCAGTTTTCTTGGTAGAGTTATTCAATGACATCTGCATAATGCAAGGTTTCAGGACATCAAAAAAGGTACAATATGGCTATTAGCAACATTGCATTCATAGCTGTTAAAGGTAGAATCTCAGCATGGCAAACAAGAATACTTCACAGTGGCATGGAAACCAGAGTACTCCATAATGATATGGCAAACAAGAATACTCCAGAACAGTAAGGCAAACCAGAGCAATTCACAGCAGCATGGCAAACTGGAGTACTGTACAGCGGCATGGCAAACCAGAGTACTTCACAGAGGCATGACAAACCAGAATACTTCCCAGCAGCAAGGAAACCAGAGTACTCCATAATGATATGGCAAACAAGAGTACTCCAGAACAGTAAGGGAAACCAGAGCAATTCACAGCAGCATGGCAAACTGGAGTACTGTACAGCGGCATGGCAAACCAGAGTACTTCACAGAGGCATGACAAACCAGAATACTTCCCAGCAGCAAGGAAAACCAGAGTACTCCATAATGATATGGCAAACAAGAGTACTCCAGAACAGTAAGGCAAACCAGAGCAATTCACAGCAGCATGACAAAGCAGAGCAATTTACAGCAGCATGGCAAAGCAGAGTATTGCACAGTGGCATGGCACACCAGAGTATGGCACAGCGGCATGGAAAACTAGAGTACTGCACAATGATATGGCAAACTAGAGTATGGCATAGCAGCATGGCAAAGCAGAGTAATTCATAGTAGCATGGCAAAGCAGAGTACTACCCAGTAATGTATCAAATCAGATTAATTCATAGCACTATGGCAAACCAGACTGCTACACAGCAGCATGGCAAACCAGAGTACTTCACAGTGACATGGACCCTTGTAGCTCAACTTTACTCAGAGTAGCCCTGCTCAGATTACTAATTCAGGTTAGTATTCCTGTGTGATAAAAGTATGTGCCAGTACAGCTTCATGTGTACATTTGCACATGCACAGGTGTGTGTGTGTGTGTGTGTGTGTGGGGGTGAGGGGTTGTGCATCTGTCATTGTTGGCATGTGATGACCATGATGTATAGTGACCTAACTCTGCTACTGGATAGGGAAATTGTGGCTGCATATTCTGCTGGCATTAGATGAATGTGTGTGTGTGTGTGTGTGTGTGTGTGTGTGTGTGTGTGTGTGTGTGTGTGTGTGTGTGTGTGTGTGTATGTGTGTGTGTGTGTGTGTGTGTGTGTACATACCTCTACAACATGGTTACTCAGGTTGATAGTCTGTTTCAGCTGCTCAGCTGAATGAATCCTAAACATTTAACTTATTTCTTAATGCAGTTTAGTCCCACACATGGTATGTGTGACTCTGAATCACATTATATTGCTGATCAGTGCAACTCAGCTAATCTGAGCAGTGCAAGATCCACTGTGAATACCAGCCCAGGTACACATTACAACCTGTCAAAGTACTCACTAATGATCAGAGTTAAGCTATCATTCTTGTAAAGAGGATGCAGTCTTATCTTTGATAATGTTGTTCACATACTATATATTCTGATCAGTAAATATTTTTTTCTAAATAAAACAATGCAATTGTAAACTGTTATACTTTATGTTCAATATTTAGACTGTTAGGAATAGTTGATTAAGTTGCTGTCATTTTGTTGAGTACGAACACAAAATAAAAAAGGTCTTTGGCTTTATGCCAGAGCTTAAAACATTATGTTAAACTACTTTGTTTATTTCCTTCATCTTTGCCTTTCAAGCACAATTCAGCATGGTATATCCAAACTCTCTGAGCATCATCTCTTTAAAGAATTATAAATGCTAATCAAAGGGAAATGGAAAAGCTACACTTAGTTTAATTTCAGTTTGCAGTGCAGATTTTGCATAGTAGATGTGCACTGAAACATCCAAGAACAGGAAGATCACAGATTATGAAGTATTGTTATAGCAAGTAGTACATTTATATTATGGTGTAACAAGGCCAAGCATCTACAGCTGCCAAGGACACCGTGTTCTGTTGATTGATGTTTACACATGAGCACAAAGAAAAATCGCTTAAAGGAAAAATTTGTTATGTAGCACTATTGTCTTAAACTGCAAATAAATCATATATGTCCATTGTCTATATTATTTTTAGAAGGAGGATGGAGAACAAACATTCACATGGGGCTAAACATTTCTTATCTTATGCTGGGTAGAAGGAACTGGAAATGTTTGGTTCTGTATAACCAATTAGTAAACAGTGAAACAGGAAGTCAGGAGAAAGGGGATCTATAGCCAGAGATATACTCAAAGAAAAATGACAGCATGTTGTTTCTTACACCAGCTTATATTTAGTGTATCTGCTGGCTGTTTTTATTATACATGCACAACGCTTACTTACTGAAAGTTGCCTGAAGAAAGGAATGCAAGGCTATAATTACTGATATATTTTTGTCTAATTTTCTGCTGATTATATATTCGTGACATTATTTCTTTCAGTTATTATTACCACACTGCCAGTTGTTTACAATACCTTCAGACAGAATAAAGTATATATTTATTTTATTTTATTTAACATTTGTTTACCGGGAAAGTCCAACTGGACACAGGTCCTTTTTCAGCGGAGGCCTGGAGGAGAAAAGCTCCATGAATAACAGTAAAAATTTTAATGCACAAATTACAATAATCAATAAACTATAAAGTAAACAAAATGTAGTATGCACAAGAAAATACAAATTTGTTACATCTTGACAACAAAACCTAGGCTTTGAACTTTTTACTATTTGTAAATTAGGACATGACACAATATAAGGTTAAGACAGGCTGGTAGGAATAAAAGATTAAACACAGGGAAAGAAGTTAGAAATGGTTGGGGTTTACTGTGATGTATCAGAGCATTAATGAGGGGTATATATATATATATATATATATATATATACATATATATAAAACAACAGCCCTTTAAATAGCATTTATACTGTTTACCAGGTAAGTGTATGAGGTATGATTGTTACTTTCAGAGACAAGCATGTACGTATAAAAGAAGTGCTTGTCATCTTTGGTCCACAGACCTCTTCAAGTTGTTATAGACAATATAGTCATATAATACTTAAGCAAGGGGAAATCAAGTTGTACTCAATTTACTAGGCATGTTAACTCAGCATATAACTTCACAGAACTATCTCGCTCTACAGGTATCCTACATTCTGTTAGAGCAAAACTGTGTGGCAGCAAGCTGGGCAGGATAAGGGCAGACCCTCATGAATGGAAAAGTACAGTTTTGTACCTACCATAAATGTAGATGTTCGAGGATTCCATTGCTGCAGTCCTTACTATTGGGTATAGTCCGCATCCAGTCGGCCCGAATACCAGAGTATAAGGCTGACGTCGGTCAGGGCACATTAGACTGACGTCAGTACGTCAGGGTACTAATGCGCATGACCGGCGTCGTATCCTCAGTCTTTTCTTGCCCCAGATGTCAGAAGACCCTAAAAAGACAAGGCCCAAAATACCTGCACCAAAACATGAACAATATATACAAAAATATAAGCAGGTAAATCACCTACACAACCACCCCTAAACACAGAGGGGAAGAAGGGAGGGTAAATTGGACTGCAGCAATGGAATCCTCGAACATCTACATTTATGGTAGGTACAAAACTGTACTATGTTCTTCGTCTTCCATTGCTGCAGTCCTTACTATTGGGTAGAATCCCAAAGCAGAGGTAAGGGAGGCTGGCAAATCAGAAAGAAGCAGGAGCTGACAACATGCCTTGCAAAACAGCTGTGGCAAAACCAGCCCTAGACTTAGAGTAGATAGGAAGGTGATAATGCTTAGAGAAAGTATGCACTGAACTCCAAGTAGCTGCTTCCAAAATATCCTTAGTTGCCACCCCCCGTAGAAATGCTGTTGAAGTGGCAGTAGCCCTAGTGGAATGAGGCCTAATCCCAGCTGGAACCGCCTTGCCATGATGGGAATAACAAAATGCAATGCAAAAGCCAATCCACCTAGAAATAGTTTGTTTTGACACAGGCTTGCCCTGCGAACTCAAAGCAAAAGAAACAAACAACTGCTGAGACTGCCTAAAATCCTTAGTCCAGCTTAAGTAATAACGCAATTGCCTGTGTACATCTAAAGTATGCAAAATCTTTTCCCCTTTATTTTGGGGGTCTGCATAAAAGGTAGGCAAATGAATAGTTTGGTTTAAAGCCACACTAGAAACCACCTTAGGCATAAAGGAAGGATTAGTACGTAATGATACCCTATCCTTATGGAAAATCAAAAGGGCTCGACTGCCATAAGGGCCTGCAACTCAGACACCCTTCTTGCAGAAGTAATAGCCAACAAAAAAGCAGTCTTCCATGACAAATATTTCAATTCAGCAGTAGCCGCAGGCTCAAAAGGTTGTAGAGTAAGTTTTTCCAACACAAAATTGAGATCCCAAGCAGGAGTAGGAGCTCTACGTGGGGGTCTTATATTCTTAGCCCCTCTAAGAAACTGCTTGAACAAAGGATGCGAAAACAATGGTGGGTCACAATCATAGTGAGCTGAGATTGCTGCAGCATGAATCTTGATGGAAGAGAAGGACAGACCCTTGTCCAGTAACTCAGTAAGATATTGAAGAGCCATACTCAAATTAGGCTCAGAAATCTCCAAATTCTTTGCTTTACTCCAAAATAAAAATCTCTTCCATTTTGCTGCGTACACTTTCCTTGTACTAGGTCTTCTAGCTTCCATAATCACATTTAAAACTTGTTGAGGAAGTTGAGACCTGCTGTGTTTCAACACAGAATATGCCAGGCTGTCAGATGAAGAGAGTGAAGCTTGACATTGAGCAGATGACCGTCCTGCTGGGATAACAGATGTGGAATCAAAGGTTAAGGCCATGGAGGCTTCTTTACCAGACTCCGTAGTAGAGGGTACCAGTGTTGCCGAGGCCAATCTGGAGCTATCAAAATCATCCTTGGCCCGTCCTGTCTGACCTTTAACAGTACCTTTGGAAGAAGAGGCAGAGGTGGAAAGGCATACAGATGAAGGTTTGTCCAACTGAAAGACAGAGCATCCACTTTCCAAGCTGTGTGATGAAACCCCTTTGTGCAAAACTGTGGCAGCTGGTGGTTTAGTGGAGAAGCGAACAGATCTTTGTCTGGAGTTCCCCATGACACTGTCAATTTCTGAAATACATGAAGATCCAGTTTCCACTTGTGGGGATCCATGATTTGTCTGCTTAACACATCTGCTAAGGAGTTCTGTGCTCCTGGCAGAAACCTTGCCTGAAGAGTTAGGTGCAAGCGTAGCGCAGTCTCCCATAAAATCATTGCATGCCTGCATAGAGGATAAGAATGTGTTCCCCCTTGTTTGTTGAAGTACCACATGACAGTTGTGTTGTCTGTTAGAATCAACACCTGCCCTGGAAGAAGTAACTCCTTGAAAGCCAGCAATGCGAACTGGACTGCTAACATCTCCTTCATGTTGATATGTAGATGCTGTAGTCTGGCAGGCCACTTGTCTTGTATCCACTTTTAGATGAGCTCCCCAAGCAATGTCTGAGGCATCTGTCGGTAAAATCTGACTCGCCTCTGGCCGGGTCACAGAGAGTCCCTTATTTAGGTGACATTCCTGAGCCCACCACAAAAATTCTCTTTGAAGGCAAGGTATTATTTGAATGACAGTGTCTAAATCCTGGCAGTGCTGTGTCCATACATTTTTGAGATACCATTGTAACTTCCTCATATGCAGTTTGGCATTGGGAAGCACCAGAATACAAGATGCCATGAACCCTAATGCTTGAAGGACTGTCTCTGCAGTCAGCACGGACTGATGAGATAGTTGATGGAAGTAAAGTGACAGACTCTTTTGTTTGTCCGGGGTTAAAAAGGCCATCTGGGCTGCTGTATTCAGTCTCACACCCAGAAAGCACATGTCTTGAGAGGGTACTAGACTGGACTTTATTTCGTTCACAGAATACCCTAGGCATCTTAGCACTGCTATAAGATATTCCAGATGCTGTAGAAGGTCTTCCTTTTCTTGAGCCAGAATCAGGCAGTCGTCTAAATAAGGATAGATTTGAAGTCCTTGTAGCCTGAAGTAAGCTATCACTGGAGCCAGAACCTTTGTGAATACTCTGCGCGCAGTAGATAAGCCAAAGGGCAATGCAGAGAACTGATAATGAGAATCTCCAGCTTGAAAACGCAGATACTTCCTGTAACTTAGCCTGATATGCACATGAAGGTAAGCTTCCTTGAGATCTAAAGTTACCATCCAGTGATCTTTGCCCAGCAGGGGTAAAAGCTGTTGTAACGTCAACATCTTGAACTTGGGAATGTCCAGATAAGTGTTGAGGAGAGATAAATCCAAAAGCAGTCTCCACGTGTTCCCCTTCTCTGGTACTAGGAACATGCGAGAATAAAATCCTAGGCCCCTTTCTGATACAGGGACTGGTTGAATGATGTCCAACACCCATCTGTCTTGAGTAATTAAATCCCAATTTTCTTTGAAAAGAGACAGTTGTCCTTCCAAAGGAGCTGCCAGACGAGAATCTACTGGCAGTTGAAAAGGCAGGTCATTGGGTCTGTTTACGAAAGGACTGACCCCTGCCCTCACCAGAAGTCTGAGCAGGTGAACTCCCTGTTCTAGGCCTAAAAGAACCTTGAGCCCTGCCCCTACCACGTCTAGACCTACCCCTAGACTGGGAATCATAAGCAGGATATGTCCACCCCTTAGCAGGCCAATTTCTACTAAACTTGGTGGCTGTACCTGCAAAAATCTTTAACAGTTTGCATAGACTTAGCTTTGTCCTCCATTTTCTTTAAAACTGCTTCCACAGGTGAACCAAACAACACATCAGACTGTAAAGGAGCATCCAAAATCCTTGTCTTAACATGCTCAGCCAAATTTTGATCCCTCAATCAGGCATGCCTGCGAAGAACAGAACTAGTGGCAGCCACCCTCGAGGAGGCCTGCACAGCATCAAAACCACATTGCAAAGAATGCTTGCCCACTTGTTCAGACACATAAACTAAATCCAGCAAGTCTTTACAATCAATACCTTCCGCCAAAGCATCCACCTTAGATTTCAATTGTGAAAGGAGATAATTTTGATATTTCAGCATGTGAAACTGACAATTCAACGCTCTCATGGCTAGAGTGGAAGAAGTATACACTTTCTTACCCCACCTATCTAACGCCCTTGCCTCTTTGTCAGTGGGAACAGGATTTTTAACCACAGAGGCCTTAACACCTTTAGGCCCCTGAGAAACAGTTTCTGGGTCCGCCCTAGGACTCTTAAACAAATACTTATGAGCGTCGGGCACCCTATAGTACCTATCAGGTTTAACAGGAGCAGGAGGCAAAGAATCAGGGTTCAGGGAAGCCTCTGCAAAAACATCTTCCACCACATTCAACACAGGAGGTATAGCTAAGGGCCTATGCTGGGGTAAAACAAGAATTCCCTAAGCCTCTTCCTGGAATCAGAGTAATCCTGGCCTTCCCATTTAAAGTGCTCCCTCATGGAATGCAGAGTCTCTGAAAATGAAAAATCCTCAGGAGGAGAAGCAAGGAGTGGCATCATCCACATCAGAATCAGAATAATGAGGATACTCCTGCAAATCTTCCGCAGAAGATTCAGAAGCCCCTGAACCCTGTTCAAAACTGTCAAACTCTGGTTCCGCTCTAGGCCTCTTATCAGGAGGGCCCATAGAACCTCTAATCATAGTAATCAAATCTTCTGCCATTTTAAGCATATGTTTCTTAGGTACAGAACCCGAAAGGCTAGGAGAAGCCCCTACTGAAGCTGAAGTTGGCCTACCTCTAAAAGAAGTTTTGGCAACAGAAGGAGAGGCTCTAACTACTTTGGGAAGAGAGGGAAGAATAGTTACCTGAGAAGCCCCTCAGCCTGGCCTGCCTCCTGAGAGGGTACATCCTGTAACAGTAAAGTTTCTGCCTGAGACTCTATAGAAACTCCTGGCAAAACCTCTGGCTCCACTGAGCCATCTAAAGAACCGACGTCATTTTATAATTGCAACGCTTCCCAAACACTAATCTGGCACAGTCTAACCTCCTCTTAATAGTGCGTTTGTTAAACTTAGCACAAGAGCGGCAACCAACAACGTCGTGCTCAGGCCCTAAACAAGGTATACACAATGTATGGTAATCCCTATGAGGTATTTGTTTCCCACAAGAAATACAGATATTCACTTTTTCTGACATCCGGTTAAATACTGAGGCAAGAAAAAACCAAAATGTTCCCCAACGGGGTACTTAGCCAACTCTGATTCGGTCTGAAACTCCGGTTTCGGAAATATTTCAGAACGCCAACCTGCACTCGCAAAACTGCTTCTGCATCGGATCACGCGGCAAAAAAGACTGAGGATACGACGCCGGTCATGCGCATTAGTACCCTGACGTACTGACGTCAGTCTAATGCGCCCTGACCGACGTCAGCCTTATACTCTGGTATTCGGGCCGACTGGATGCGGACTATACCCAATAGTAAGGACTGCAGCAATGGAAGACGAAGAACATCTACAGTGGGGTCTTTCAAGATTTGATCCACCTATAAGGAGTTCCATAGGTAGAGCTATTGTCCCGTCTTTGAACAATTATCTGACAAGATTCTACTCCAGGATTCTATGCAAGAAGGCCTGGAAGACAAATACAATTTCCTTTCCATGGACAGGAATGTTGCTGTATGTTTTTCCACCTTTTCTAATGATATCCAGAGTATTTTTGAAGATCCTAAGGAGTTCCACAAGATCATTGTAGTGACTCCCTTCTGGCCCAAGCAACTATAGTTCTCCCATTTTTGGAAATGGCCAGCAGCAATTACAAGCTTCCGCACAGAATGGGTCTTCTCACACAAGATCAGAGTGTTTGATACACCCTGATCCCAATCAAGTTCAACTGACTGCCTGCATAATAGGGTCTTAATTCCATTTAGGCACCTGTTTACCGAGAATGTGCAGTAGGTACCAGTAGGGGGTAAGAAAGCCTGCTACTAGAAAATCATATATGAGCAAATGGAAAGGATTTTCTAGTTGGTGCAAATAACATAACTAGTACCCATTCAGGACTAGTTGTTCTCTGGCTTTACTGTATTTGTGTGAGTTACTATCCTGTGGCTTTCTTATTCCTCTATCAGGATTCATTTATTGGCCATTTCCGCATGTCTGCCCATGGATCCTCTTCTTTCAAAGCGTTTTCATGTCAAAATATTTTTAAAAAGGGTTTTGTATAAGAGGCCTCCAAAAATACTGGTGGCCCCTCCTTGGGATTTTTATTTTGTGTTAGAAAAGTTAATACTTACTCCATTTGAACCAGCTAACCTGGCTGACATAAAGTTCTTAACATGGAAAATAGTTTTACTGATTGGTCTGACCTCTGCAAGAAGAGTATCTGAGTTGCAGGCTGAGTCAGCCCTTTCTCGTTTTCCACAAAGGCAGGGTTTTTTTGGGAATGAATCCTTTTATACTTAAAGTGGTATCTGAGTTTAGTTTAAGATAAACTATCCATCTCCCCATTTTCTTTCTTGAAACAAACAAATGAAGGAGAAAAGACACTCCATACCTTGGAATTCAACAGATGACTCAGATATTATCATAACAGAACTAAATATTTCAGATCTTCAGATCAATTCTTAACTTCTTGTGACGGTAAGCAGAATATGGACAAACTGTGTCAACACAGACTATTTCCAAATGGTTGTCTCAGGCTTTCACCTATTGTTATACTCACCACAAAAAAACTGTTCCAGGCAGGGTCAAGATATGCTCTAGCAGTGTCTTGGCTTCATCTATCGCATTTTGAAAAGGCTATATAGTCTGCAAGCAGCAACTTGGTCCTCTATACATTCGTTTACAAAACATTCCAAGCTCAATTCCTTCTTTAGGTCTAGATCAGGCTTTGCTAGGACCATTCTCCGGGGGCACTTGGACCCATCCTCTTCCACCTAGTATGCTAGGGTGATCAAATCATATAGCTAAGGCTACTGCAGCAGGGATCAATATGAAGAATATAGGACAGTTGCGTAAGTAAACTTACCATAACAGTAGGTGTTACGATGATCATTGCTGCAATAGTCTCCCCCTTTCCTCGTTTCTTCATGTGCTTTTTATGCCAGAGTGTGGACATTTATTTTTTGCATTTTCTGGCACTGGCCTTTCAGGGCTCAGCATCCCTCTCTCTCTCTCTCTGTCTCTCTTGATATGAAAGGTCTGAAGGCTTCATGCCCAAACCTGTCTTTTAAATCAGCTGAGCTCAAGCTGACTGGCAGTTTGTGCATCTGGAAGCTGCCCTGAAGATTTGGAAGCTGTGCAACTGTTAAACCCTGTGCACGATGTAACCCATATAGCAAACGCTAAGAAACAGTTCAAAATGGGAAATAGTGCCAAAAAATAAACGTGTAACCAACAAATACCATATAGCAAATGCTACTGAAGCAATGATCAGTCAAACATTTACAGTTGTGGAAAGTTTACTCACACAGCTGTACTTTTTTTGTCTGATGTCCTAAGAAATGTGTGACATTAAATTTATCCCCATTTAAAACTAACTCATTTCCTTTAGCTGTAGGCAAATATTTACAAACTTTATATTGTATGTATTGAGAAATTCACGTAGGCATAGATAAATGTCTACTATCTATTTTTGTTACTGAACACCATTAAAAAGAGCAATGTAATAACATTTTTTTCATATAATCCAATAGGGGATGAGCCAATAATACCCCCATCTGGATCGAAGATCTGAGGAACTTTTGCATCATCCTATCCAAGTCTGCCACAGATGAACTCCTGGAGGACCTGATGGATGACATGGTTGACTGAAATCAGGAGTGCTTTTTGTATGTCTGAATAAAAGAAGAATGGAGTCTAGGGGAGAACGGATCCAAGACAAACTTGGGTGAATGAGCTCCATGAATGTACGATGTAAAAGGCTTAGGATCCATAGGTCTAGGATCTGTAATCTACATGGTAGGGCTTGTTGAGATGATAATTGGATCCAATGGCTTAGGATCTGATGGTTTAAGATCTGGGATGCACCTTTTTGGGTCTGAAGAAGCTGGATCTGATAGTTTCTAAACTTTGGAAGGCAGTTCCAAAGAAGTCTTGGGACACTTCAGCACTGAATGCTTCTTATGCTCCGAAGGAGCTTCAGAAGTCTTACTGGGGGTTTGAACCCCTGAAGAGGAGGAAGAAACCCTTGAGAATAGTTTACTCCACCTGTCAGCTAAAGCTCTCAAATTGAAAGCTGCACAGATAGAACAGTTTGTATTCAAACGAACTGCTCCTAAATAATAGATGCACTCCTTGTGGGCATTTGACTTCGGGCATTTTTGCCCACAAGAAGTGCATTTTTTTTAAAACCTGTCAACTTCTCAGCCATGACAGTACAAATTAAAATAGAGAAGAGCAGCAAAAATTAAGAATAGGATTATTTTAGAAAAAATACCACCAATGTTAACAAAGAATTACTTTGTTTAAAATGGTAGGAAGAATAGAAAAAGGTGAGGAAAACATAAAGACAAAATACCGGCAATGGCAATTTCAAAAAATTACTATATAAACATCATAAATATTTGTGATCCAGGAAAAAAACAAAGACTAAGAGGAAGGATTATAATGTATAGAAAAATGGGAAACTTTTTAGATATGAAAACTTAATATTTTTTAGTCACAAAAGCTTGAAAACTGTAAATATTGCTGTGAGAGATGGACCCTACATCTTTGCATGATGGGGGCA
The DNA here is from genome assembly GCF_019279795.1 of Protopterus annectens. NCBI lineage: Eukaryota > Metazoa > Chordata > Ceratodontiformes > Protopteridae > Protopterus > Protopterus annectens. The sequence goes on from NC_056726.1 coordinate 1,472,598,470, forward strand.
AATTAAGATCTGAGGTGTTGGGGACAGACTAAGGCATTATGGGTAGAGGAGGAGTTTGAAAGTTAGTTGGATCCACAGTTTATAGTATGCAGCCGAGTCAGATTTGAGGATCGGATCCATAACCCATTCTCCGAGGAAGAATGAAAAAGATAACAATACACAGAACAATCTAGAAGGAAGCGATAAGACAGCGAGTAATTGGGCGGCGAATGAGATGAGAATACTAGAGGTACGCAGAAATCCTAAACAGATTCTTCACTTTGTTCACAAAAAACATCAGAGGTCAAGGTGCTAGCAAAGGAAGGTAAACTGATAGAAAAGTGAAGGATGGAGCACAGAGAAACAACTCAGTTCATTTTTGGGGTTATAAGAACGGTCAAGGAAGGCCGCTTCCACCTTTACTGAAACTGCTTGCAGCAATACCTTGTGAAATGTTGCTTGAAGCGTTAATTATCTTCCCCAGATGATGTAGCTTTGACAGAAATGTGCATGCTGGAGTAGATTAAGGAAGGAACCATTTAAGTACAAGCCTGTCAGCAGAAACATAGCAAGGTCATATGGGGTCATGCGCAGTCACAAACTGGTGCACAACAGTTGAAAAAAAAAACAAAACAAAAAGGTCTTCTGCACTGCCTCATCTGTGACCACTAAAGCAGTACAGGCATTTATGCTTGGTATCCTTGTGGCTTCATAAATCAGTGTCAGAACTGCACTCCCACCACCTGGTCAAATTCAGATTGTGCTCCCCAGCATATTGCAGCAGGGAGAACTGACCCTGTCCCTTAACCTAGTCCTTGTTACAGATCTGCCTGACAGTCTACCTTCTGCCACTGAAAATACTATAGAAAACGTTCTGTGAATCAGGCTAACAGACAGTATGAATTCTAATTCCACTGACAATGGCCATTAGTATGAATTCATACAGTAGATGACCATTAGCCACCATTAACTGGGAAAACTACTCATGTACCAAATCTTGTGCTCAACGTTTTCTGGAATTCATAAATTTCAATGGCTTGGATCAACTTATCCACACCCCACCAAGGGCAGCAATATCCTAGACCTGGTCATTACCAACATGGGCAACCGGAGTTCTACATCAGAGGTCAATTCTTCATTGGTCAGATCCGACCACAAGCAAATTACCCTAGACATCCACATCCCAGCCCCACCCCCCATTAGAGAAACCACTGTAAAAAATTTCTCCAAAGCCAACTTCACGCTTCTTAAGACAGAAGCGGCAAACTTTACGACTCCCATGCTGATGGGCAATAGAGATATGACTGCTGAATCCAATACAACTGCACTTTATAAGCACTTACACGAGTGCATGGATCATGCAATCCCTAACAGAACCAAGATGCTATCCTACAAAAAAAGGAAGCTAGTCTGGTGGTCCCCTGCTATAAACAAACTCTACAACAGAAGGAAGAAACTGTTGCAAAAAAGAGTAAAATCCCATGATTTGAGGAACTCCATGGTCAGCCTCAGTAAGAAGCTGAGATCCCCTCATAAATTCCTCCAAAGCTAGTTACGAAAACAAAATTGCCACTGATTCTAAAGACAACCACAAAGCATTCTCTAGCTATGTCAAGAATCTCAGTGGCAACACTCAGATCTACTCTGAGTTACAGCACAATGGCACTAGATATACAGACCCAACTGATATTGCCAACATCCTGGCAGATAGGTTCAGTGCTAACTTTACCCCTCTCTCATCCCCTAAAGGACCCACCTCTATACCGGAAAAATGCAAAGTACCTGTAATCATGGCTGCACAGGTAAAAAACACACTCTCCAAAGCCAAGAACGCAGCATCCATGGGACCTGACAACATCCCAGGCTGCGTTCTACATGAACTACAGAATGAACTGGCACCCCATCTAAGTACCATTTTCAATCATAGCCTCACCTCAGGCTTTGTGCCCACTGAATGGTGCACAGCAACAGCTATCCCACTCCACAAAGGGGGAGGCACCACGGACCCTGGGAATTACCGCCCTATTAGCCTGAAGAGCCTGGTCTGCAAGGCTATGGAGCGTATCATCATGGAACTTATAAACAATGACATTGGTAATTTCCAAACTCTGGACCCTACCCAGTTCGGGTTTGTAAAAGGCAGATCATGTCTCCTGAACCTGATAGACTTCTTTGAAGCGGTCACCAAAGCTGTAGATAAGGGTAAGGTGGTGCACACAGCCTATCTAGATCTCGGCAAGGCTTTCAACACCATCACCCACTCTGGAATTATAGACAAACTCACTAAACTTGGTATAAATCCTTATGTCACAAGATGGGTTGTCAACTGGCTCACTGACCGAACCCACACTGTGAAAGTAGCAGACTCTAAATCCAATTTCAGATGAGTGACAAGTGGAGTACCACAGGGTTCAGTCCTAGGTCCTCTCCTGTTTGGCATCTACTTCTCTGAAGTACAAGCTAACACAGAAGGTCTTTGGCTAATAAAGTTCGCAGATGACTGCAAACTAGGAGCCATAATCAAATCTCCTAACGATGTGGACATCCTACAAAAGGGCCTCACTGGTGTCAAAGCCATGGCCTCAAGCTCAATGCCAAAAAGTGCATTGTCATCCCTTTTGGTAAAAACTCTGTACCCATGAACTACCATATAGGCGGTAGTCTACTTAACACCAAAAGTGTGATAAGAGACCTTGGGACACAGGTGGACAGTAGTCTCTCCTTTGATAATCACATCGCCACAGTAGTCAGGAAATCCTTCTATGTGGCACACCTCATCACAAAAGGTTTCTCATCCAGGAAAAAAGAGGTCATTGTTCCCCTCTACTCATCACTCATTAGACCCATTATAGAGTACAACGCCCCTTTTGGTATGTACCTCACAAGATATCTACAACAACCGGAAAGGCCACAGAAATACCTCACAAAGAGGATTACCGGCCTCAAGCAGATGCCCTATGCAGACCGTTTCAAAAAACTCCAGCTTTACTCTGTCGCATATCGCCTACTCAGAGGCAATCTCTGCCTAACATACAAAGCTATGTCAAACCCAGAGCTGTTGGACATGCTCCACATAAAGAAATCCCAATCCCTTCAAGCTACATGCTCTAGGGACCTAAACCTTGTCACCACAATAAACAGAACATGCTGGAGGGATAGATTCCTATCTCAGAGACTTCCCATACTCTGGAACAATTCTTTTTCTTTTATGTTCAAAGTTCCAAAACTTTGATCATATGGTCACAGACATATGAACGTCAAAGTTTCGGAACTTTAATAATCTAACATAGCTATATATATATATATATATATATATATATATATATATATATATATATATAAACAAAGGGTAAAAAAAATCACACACATAAACCAGTTAGTAAAACCTGCAAGAAAAATCCAGTCAAACTAGAGTTTTCAATGTGCAATACGCTAAACTTCCTGTAATGGAGGCCCAAGGGATATATGCAAATGACTATTTAAGGAAATCAAGTATTTCAGCTATGTGGCTTCTGAATATCCATGACTTTTTTACTTTTTAAGTCTTTATGGTTACATTCAGGCTAATGAAGCCAAACTCCACTTGCTATGGACATGCATGTTTCGGCCTTCTTATTGACCTCATCAGCACAGCATAAATGGACAGTTTGTCTATACTTCAGAAATACAGGATGTTTAAACTCATTTGATTCCCATAAACATTAAGATATCTATAAATATCCCAACTAACATCCAAACTAAGGGGAAAAAGGTCATGCAGAGCTGCAGGCAGTGATACATGATGACAAGAGGGTGGACATTACTTAATATTACAGATTATAACAATGTAATATAAGTATTACAGAGTATAACAATGTTATATAAGGGGACTGTGTAGGTGGTTGGGGGAGCTGGAGGCAGTGTTACATTAGATGAAGGTGGATATTACTTAATATTACAATGTGATATAAGTGTAATATAAGGGGTCAGGGTAGGTGGACTGGGGAGCAGGAGGCATTAATGTATGACAAGAGGGTGGACATTATTTAGTCTACAGCGTATATCAATGTAATATAAGGAGTTTGGATAGTGAGATGAGGATTTGCAGGCAGTGATACAAGAAGGAGAAGAGGTGGTGGGCCACACTGGTGCCTGGTTATGGGTCATTCAGGAATAACAGAGAAGGAAGAGATGGAAATGGAGTAGTGACCAACAAAAAGAGGACATGACATTTTGGATCAGACAGGAGGAGGAACACTACCCCATGACGATGGCAAATGTCTAGTTAGTTTTGGAACATAAGCTACGAGCTTGGCTGTTAAGATATGAGAAATGTTGTGGGACTGACACACCGTATCTACCTGTGTACACAATATAGGTGAGAGATGTATGAACGGAGAAGAGAAGCAAATAAAGGAATGGGCTAGGAGAACACCAGTTATTGCCATTGGAAACATGGATTTTCCAGGATCAGAATGGAGTCCCTGAGTTGCAGGGTAGAGGGGGAACAGAACTTGACTGAAATCTCAGAACATGAAGGGTTCAACCAATTTGTGTGTGACTATGCTACAAAGAATAGACTTCTGGATGTGGCCCTAAATGATCTGAATGGGATCGTGGAAGTCCAGGAGAAGGGGGCATTAGTCAGCAGTGATCATGCCCCTGTGTTTTTCAGAGTGGGGGAGGGGAACAAAACAAAGACAATGATATGCTACCCAAGGGACGGGATTATGAAGAACTGCAGATAAGTCAGTGATGTGTTAGGTTAGCGATTAAGGCAAAATATACGGCAAACAAGAGGTAAAAGCAATGACATGGAGAGGAGAAGAAATTACATTTCAAGGAGCCTAGCAGAAAGATGATGTGAGGACAGCAAAGGTACAGCCTGAAATGGAGCAAGCAGAAGGTAATAACAGGAGACAAAGACTTTGTTAGTTATACTGGAGAAAGGAAAAATGCAGGAACAGACCTGGCTAGGCTGTGCAAAGATGGCATGAAGATCACAGGAAACTGGGAAAATAACGATATTGAAAGAACATATTATTTCAGTCGTCATAAAAAGAAAATGATGAAAGAGTGTCACACTGGGAGGTGGGGGGTGGTAAAGTGGAGACAGCAGTGAACAGACATCAGGATACAGAGGGACAAGGATGTGAAAGCACTGTCTTACATAATGGACTGTAAAGCACGTACAACAGATGGGCTGTTTCTCAGAGCTCTCAGGAATCTAGATATTGTCCTGGCAGATCCCCTGCAGAGGGTTTAAGAGATCAGATTCCTAGGACTCAGAATTAGTAACTTTGATAATCATGTACAAGTGGATGGGGATGATAAAATATCCAGGCTTGTTAACCTAACAGCAGTGACAGGGATGGCCATGGTGAAAATCCTGAGGGAAGCCTGCTTGTTTTCCTAGAGAACTGCAATCTCCAGGACAACAACCATCATGGGATCATGACCAGAAGAAGCTATCAGATAAAGCTAATCCAGCTTTGAGTGGGTTACAGGAGAAATTAACAGGTGATGCTGGTTGACATAGCATTCAGCACCTGGACTTCATCAAGGTCTTTAATTCGATCTTGAGCTGATGGGGACTGGATGTGTTGGGGTTAAGATCAAGATTAACAGAATGGATGGCACCGTGGCTGCATTGTAGGGTTATGGTAAGATGGATAATGTCATGAGTAGGAAACATGATTAATGGGGTGCTGTAGGAGGTTAGTCCTGGGTCGGATACTGCTTACTGTATTCACATCAGACATATCCAAGGGAATAGAAACCAGTGGAGGGCAAGGAATGATTCTGAGGAAAAGTTTGGAAAGGAGGGACAAGTAGGCTGAAATAAGTTAGATGAGGTTAATTGCAAAAAATTGCAAAGTACTGCACTGGAGGAGTGAAAATGATATTGGAAAAGGATGTGGAGGCATTGATGACAGCTGAAGTGGAAGTGAAATGCAATGGCAGCAGCCAATAGAGTTCAGGGATGTGTCTTTATGGGATGGACTGCACAAGCAAATTACTAATACTTCCACTGTACCAGACCCTTGTCAGGTCACGCACTGAGTACTATGAGCAATTCGGGAGGCCGCATAAGGAAGACATTAGCCTGTCGGATGGAGTAAAGAAAAGCCACCAGTAAAGTGTATGTGACAGAGGAGAAAAGGTATGACCAGAGAATAGAAGAGCTGTAAGTCCTCTTAATAGAAACCACCAAAGACACGGGGGGAGGCATAATACAGGTGCACAAGTTCACATAGGGTGGATGTGAAAAGGTCATACTAAACAAGAAAGATGGAGGCAGAGGGGATGTTGCAGGCAACAAAATATAGGGAATAATTATTCATTGGATCTCTGAAAGCACTTTTTCATGGAGAAGGTTATAGATCTGGAATGGATGGCAGAGAGGAAATCCATGGAAGTATTCAAAGGGGCCTGACACAGGTATAGAAGCCATGATAGAGGATACAGACACGACAAAGAGGTAAAACTATTACCCCACTGAAAGGGCAGAAGAGGTAGGCCATTTGTTTTTTTCAGCCATTAGGCAATGGGAATGCAAAATAATGTCAAAAGAAGATGCAGATATATAAAAAGAAAGAAAAACGAGACATACAACAGCCTTCGCTAGCAGGTAGGTCTTAGTAAAAATAAACAAGTAGCTAAACATTCAACTACTTCAAAAATATCAGCAGTTCATAACCAATTAGTAGAAAGTTCTGAAGGAAATTCATATTAAATTTATACTGTCTTTGTTATATTTTCATAGGCATTTTCCACAAAGAAGGAAATAACATTTTCCTATTCAGCCTGGAGTAATGTTTCTTTAAGCCTGCAAAAGGAAGTCCCACCCAAGTTTAATTAAGTTGCTGTCTGTCAGTAGTACAAGCCCATTGTTTTTAGTATGTTTATTTAGCTTCACCACCTTTAAGGAAATAATAAAAATAAAGTCTTAGGTCAGAAAGCTGGTGTTTTATTTAAGGCAGCATCTGAGAAATTTCAAAATAGCAACAGTGCTAAAAATATTTCTCAGACTAGAAACAAAGGGACACAAGCGCTCGCTTTCTTGTGTCTGGTTTCCTGACAGTGCTTGTGTCCCTTTGGTTAGTACCCAGACTGCAGAAATATTTATATATGTATTATAATTATATGTGTATATCTGTCTGTCTTCTGTCAATCTGTCTGTCTATCTGCCTGACTGCCTACAACCCCTCCCCTTCTTATCTAGACTATTTAAATTGCACATAATACTATGTAGTCATGTCTGACATTCAGGTCCATGCCTTTTTGTCTGGCATTTGGCTTAGCGGATTAAGCAGCTGTTAGCAAACTGTTTCCTGTGGTGCAAGTTTTGATTCCCTAATCTCCATTGCCTAACTGTGTGACTGAGCAAGTATCTTAACCAGACACTGCTCCCAAGCTCATTCCAAAAATGGTCCATGGAGATCAATGCTCTGTCCTGAAAAATAAATTCAAATATGTAAAATAAAGGTTCCATGCCACTGCTGTCTGTTTTCCAAATTTTCTGTGCTTTTTTTATTCTTCGTTCTGTTACCCGAATACTTACTCCCTTTTCAGCATCAGTGAAACCAGGATACATACATTGATCAGAGAAGTTAAGGTGAAAACAAATCTAAATTATTACCTCCTGCCCTCCTTCTTACAGACGTTTACTCACAACCTTCTCATTTCTGACATGCTGTTACCATACATTCTCACTGGCCACCGCCTAAACAGGTATGCTCACCCCCAGCGTACTGCCCCAGTGATCTCCTGCATCCCCATTCTAGTGATATAGTACATAAGCTTGAAGGTGGACAGCAAGGGAAGGAACAGGAAACTGTGGCAACTCTGCAGCAGTCAATGTCGACGAGTGATAGGCCAGTGAGTTCCCATATGACAGTATAACGGATGACACGGGATGAAATTGAAGAGAATGTACCACAGGAAGATACTATAGAACTTTCTTCAGAATACCCGCAGAAAATGGAGAACAAAAAAATGCGCCCTCAGTTTACAAGTAAATGAGCTAAGAGAAGAGTTGCTTAATTTGGGAGGGGTTGGGAGGGTGGCCTAATGGTTAAGGTGTTTGCCTTACAAACACAAGGTGCAGGGTTTGAATCTCACAAGGGATAACTGGCTAGGCTTAAAATGGCTTGCAAGGGCAGTTAGCTTAGTACGAATCTATGAACCTATGAACCTATTTAATAGAGATAGACAGATATATTAAGATAAGTGAAAGAAATAGACTGAAGAAGGTCAATAAAATCCAAAAAGTCAGAAGTTCAATAAAACAAATTAACACAGTAATTAGGACTGTCCATAAAAAACCCATGTGATACAACAGAAGTAAACAGGATATATTACTGTGTAGATAAATTAATAACTGATAAAATTCTACCACAAGAACACAGGGTAGTGAGAGACAGGAAGTGGAGAAATCGAATACCATCATGGAACTATCAAACAGAGAAAACTTTAAAGCAATTAAGACAAGAAGTGTCACTGTTAGAAGAGTATAGAAGAGGGAACAGATCAACCAAAATACTGAGAAAGATAGATGTGATCAAAACAATGTGCAATATTATAATGGATCAAGATCTATCATGCACTATCTCAAATAATGAACTAAAAATATCAGCACAGACAGAAAAACCTAGAAGATACACAGATAAATATATAGGGAAAATACATAATAAACATGTATTGATGACCCCAAAAAGTTTTATAGAGAATTGGGAAATAAAGTAAAAGGAATTGAAAGACCACACAAAAAAGAAGAAATAGACTCATTTTGGAGAAGTATTTATGAAGATCCTGTGGAACATAACAAAGTTGCTAAATGGATAGAAGAAGTAAAAGAAAGAATAAGAAGTTTAAAGGTACAGGATATGAAATGGGATGAAGTAACAGCCAGAAAGACTGACACAAAGTTAAGAAAAGCCTCTAATTGGAAAACACCAGGCCGAAATGCAGTACCTAAATTCTGGTTAAATGAATTAACATCTTTGCATGGAGATTTAGCCATGAATAAGAACTATTTATATGCACACCCTGAACAGACACCAACCTGGCTAACAACAGGAGAAACAATGATCCTTGTTACGAGTGAACATGCAAGCTACCCTAAAAATTATAGACCAATAACTTGCCTTCCAACTACGTATAAACTGTACACCACAATTGATGCTGACAGAGTTTATAGTCATTTAGAAAAAAAACTCAATCATGGCAATAGAACAAAAGGGCAATAAAAGAACGTCATATGGAACAAAGGATCACCTGTTGCTAAATAAAGTCACAACAGAGAATTGTAAAAAGGGGAAGAATCTAAGTATGACATGGAATGACTACAAAAAAACATTTGATAGTATCCCACATTCATGGATAAAAGACTGCTTAAAAATGTATAAGATACATCCCTACACTGATCAACTACATTACAGTAACCATGAAACAGTGGCAGACCACTCTGCAATTAAGCCATGATAAAGAACAAATTATTATTCCAGGAATAAAAATCCAAAGAGGGATATTTCAGAGTGACTCCCCTGTCACCTCTGCTATTCTGCCTTGCCCTTAACCCATTAAGCTGTCTGCTTAACAGCTTAGGCCATGGCTATAATTTGACTCCTAGAAAACATCAGCTTCTCTTCATCGATGATTTAAAACTGTACAGCTCATTAGCTGAGGAACTGAAATCACAACTGCAAGTAGTCAAAACTTTTTAAGATGATATAAGATTGTCATTTGGTCTTGATAAATGTGCAAAACCAACTTTCAAAGCAGGAAAACTGCTGCACCAAGAAAACATCAGTTTGGAGCAAGAATATGTTATAAAAGAATTTGAGCAAGAGAGAATGTATAAATATTTGAAAATTGATGAAGGATCAACAACAAAGCATTAAAAAATGCAAACAAAACTTAGTAAGGAATATTTTAGAAGACTTAAATTAATCCTGAAAACAATTTTGACATATAGGAACAAAATTCAAGCTATAAACCAATTTGCTCTTCCTGTTCTGACTTACAGTTTTAGAGTGATTGATTGGCCCCAAAACATGTTGGATAGATTAGATAGGAAAGCAAGAAAGATGCTTCATGCTCACCAAATGATTTATAAAAACCAGTGCATACCAAGTTTATATATTTCCCATTCTGAACGAGGTATGGGCCTTCTTGAAATTCATTACATGCATAGATCTGCAATCATGGGACTGCACACATATTCGCTGACCTCACAGGACCCAAGCATAGTGAAAGTTTTGAAACATGAGAAGAATAAATCTAAGATGACTTCGCTGCTTTGTTTAATAGAAGCATATCGACGTCAAGCAGGAATGGAAATCAAACCAAAAGTTGATAAAAATCAGGCAGCAACTGAATGTGCCAAAAACAAAAGAAAGAACATAAGGTGAAGGATCAGATGAGAAGGCAAGAAATTTGAAAAATACATAAATATGGTTGCAAGTATAGAAAATTCCTGAAAGAACCTCATGTTGATGAGGATCAAACACAGGAATGGTTAAGGAGAGGCGAATTCAAGCCAAAAGATGAAACGTTAATATTGGCAGCCCAAGATAGTGGGCTACACACACGTTGGTTTACAAAGTCCATTGAACATGCAGGAGAAACAGAAATGTAGGTTTTGTAAAACAGAATTGGAAACAGTCGCACACCTTGTTACTGGCTGTGACATACTAATGGTAGAAGCACTGTATACTGAAAGGCATAATAATGTGGCAAGACTATTGCACTGTGGATTGTGTAAACATTATGGTACTGAAGTAGCTAAAAAACGCAGAAAACCTGAGCCACGCAGCATTACAGTAAATGATCAAGCCCACTTCACATGGGATGATCCATTACCAACAATTCAAAATACAGATGCTAGAAAACCAGATATAGTGGTCCATGAAAAGAAGACAAAAGTAGCATTGATCGTTGAAATCGCTACACCCAGTGACTACAGTTTCTTGTATACAGGGAGACACACATTTATAAAATATCAGGATTTGCAGGCAGAAATGAAAGCAATGTGGAAGAAAGATACCCAGACAGTTCCAACAGTAGCTGGAGCAATGGGTCTTCTAAAAAAATAATCCATAATCATATTTATATAGGTTACCAATACATGTAACTACATGCGAACTGCAGAAGAAGTCATTACTGGTCACATTATGGGTGCTGCGAAGAGCACTTTTGGCTGACATCAAAGACTGTAGTAATTGGTTGTTTTGAACCATTTCTAGCTCTTTTGTAGTTCCCTGTTTAAAATCCGCATTTGCTCGGCTTTGCGTGACTGTGCGCATAGCGCAGCGCCAGTTAAACTTCTTCTGGCTCCGCCAAGTCTGCTCTTCAAATTTTCCCTTAAGGAAGCTCAACTCTTAGTATAATCAGACTACTCACTATATTATAAGCCTAGCACTTGTTCTCAAAACTTCTCTACTAAGTAAGCACTCTCGTACTAAGTAAAGCACTACATCCACCTACCACCCCTGTGAATATCCACTTCCTTAAAGGCACAGCACTCCCTTATACTGTTCTAGCATGTCGAGTGGTAGATTACTGGCGTCCTCTCCAGTTCAGCTGGTTAATCTGGGTATCTTGAGACAATGCTACAATTGTCTCATGTACACAGATAACCCTCTCCTCCTCCCAACAAACACAAATACATGTGAGAGATGCAACTATATAGCCAAACTGGAGGCTGAACTCTCTCAACTCAGGGCTGGCATGACCAGACAGGAGGAGATGGTAACCACACACACAACAAACCCAGTCCCACATAGACCTACCACAACTGCAAACCAAACACATAAAAACACAAAGACATACTCGGAGGCTCTAATAAAAAACTTACCAAAACAGCAGAGGCTCCCAAAGCAGACATCCAAAAATCCACCACCTCAAAACAAAACACATGCAACACATACTTCAGTAAATCAGTGTGTCAACCAATCACAGCCCTTAAGGCCAAACACCATGCCTGATACACTAGTAATAGGTGACTCTATAGTCAGACACACTGATGTCCCACTTACCAGGCTGAACAAGGAGAGGGTGACTGTGAGCTGCCTATCGGGAGCTAGGATCCGCCACATAACACATGCACTCACGTCACTCCAAAGCAAGTGCAAATATGACTCTGTCATTGTCCATGCTGGTGTGAATGACCTGAGACGTACCTCCCTGGACTACATGAAAAGAGACATAGAGGGGCTCTCTGATTATGTAGCCCAGGCTGGTATGACCCTGACCCTGAGCAGCATCTTGCCCTCACCAAGAATGATGCCACAATACAAAGACAAGATGATCAGCTTTAACAATTGGCTTAAGTACTGGTGTCATTCTAAGGGGATCCAATGTCTGTCTGCCTGGGATGACATGTTGGACAAGCCACGCTGCTTCAAGGGATGGCTTACACCTGTCACCACTGGGCTTCCGGATATTGGCTAAGGCTCTTGCCACCCCCATAGTGCCTTTTTTAGGCAAGGCTCAAAAGACAAACCCATCTCCTTAGAAAACAAAAATGGGAAAAAACTAAGGGTAATGCTGCTCAATGCCAGAAGTCTAAATCTCAAGATGCAGGCACTCGATGCACTCCTCAGCATGGAGAACATCGACGTCTGTGCAGTAACTTAAACCTGGTTCAAGGCTCCTGAGAGCACCCCAGCACTACCAGGCTATACCTCGTATCATGCTTTTCGGCCCCAAAACCCGGGCCGCACCACAAGGAGGGAGTGTCCATATTCATCAAGGACACCCACACCTCCAGGTTAGTAGCAACACATGAAGCATCAGAGACCATACAGGTGCAACTAACCATAGGCAAAACTGCTATACAACTAGTAGCATGTTACAGACCACCCTCCCAATCTCAGGAACCCCACTCAGCCTTCCTGAAGACATTGGAGGATATGAATGTATCACAAAATACCATCATACTGGGAGACTTCAACTACCCAAACATAGATTGGGTACATTATTCTAGCCCTAACACCCTAGCCCAAAGGTTCCTGGAATTCATAAACTCAAATGCACTGGAACAACTAGTCACCTCTCCCACTAGGGGAGATAATATACTAGACCTGATCATCACAAACATGGGGACCAAATTCTCCACACCAGAGGTATACCCCTCACTAGTGAGATCTGACCACAAACTAATCACCGTGGATATAAATATCCCACCTCCACCCCCAGCACAAAAGACCACAGTGAAAAACTTCTCAAAAGCAGATTTCACTCTTCTTAAGACTGAGATGGTATCCTTTAAGCTCACTGGGCCAGTGGATACCACATCCCACAATGCCGAATCCTTCACAAATGCTTTCTATGGACATCTCCAAGAATGCATGGATCATGCAATCCCAAATAAATCCAAGTCCCTCTCCACCAAAGGCAAGCAACCTGTCTGGTGGGCCCCAGCCATTAACAAATTGTATAACAAAAGAAGGAAGCTACTGCACGTCAGAGCAAAGTCCCATAAAGGGAAGACATCTCTGATCAACATTAGCAGAAAACTACGTTCTCTCATAAAAACATCCAAGGCCAACTTTGAGAGAAAAATCGCTAAGGACACTAAAGATAACCACAAAGCCTTCTTCAGCTATGTTAGAAACCTGGGCGGAAACCCTCAGATATGCTCAGAGTTAGTTCACAACAACAAAAATACACTGAACCCACAGATATTGCCAACATTCTGGCTGACAGGTTCAGTGCAAATTTCTCCCTCCTCACCCCCAAAAGAAGAAATACTTATCCCAGCTGAATGTAATCTCCTGTCATCTCAGATGTCCAAGTGAGAACCACCCTCAACAAAGCTAAAAACACAGCATCAATGGGACCTGACGGTATCCCGGGTTGCGTGCTACGTGAACTCCAAGAGGAGCTAAACCCGCACATAAAAATGCTATTTAACCTTAGCCTTACTACAGGATATGTACGTGAACACTGGCGTACAGCAACAGTGGTCCCACTCCACAAAGGGGGTACCTCTACAGACCCTGGGAACTACCTCCCCATAAGCTTAACCAGCCTGGTCTGCAAAGCTATGGAAAGAATCATTATGGAACTCATAAACAGAGACATAGGGGACCTACAGACACTTGACCCTACGCAGTTCGGCTTTGTAAAGGGCAGATCCTGCCTTTTGAACCTGGTTGACTTTTTTGAAACAGTCACTAGAGCCATTGATGAGGACAAAGCAGTCCATACAGCCTACCTGGACTTGGCTAAGGCCTTCGACACAATACCCCACTCAGGCATCATAGATAAGCTCAAAAGCTTAAACGTAAACCCTTATGTCACTAGATGGGTTGCAAACTGGCTAAAGGACAGAACCCATAAAGTTAAAATCGCTGGAGCAATGTCAGACTCAAAGCCAGTCACAAGTGGTGTCCCACAGGGATCTGTCCTGGGACCCCTCTTGTTTGGCATTTATTTCTCAGATGTTAAAGCAAACATGGGAGGGTTGTGGCTGACAAAGTTCGCAGATGACTGCAAACTAGGCGCCATAGTCGATACACCAGTGGACACATACATCCTACAAAAAGGCCTCACAGAAATGGACAACTGGTGCCGGAGTCACGGCCTTAAACTAAATGCCAAAAAATGTGTAGTCATCCCCTTTGGGAAAAACAAAGTACCCACAAATTATCACATAGACAGCAACCCACTGAGTATGGAAAAAGTAATCAGAGACCTAGGGACCCAGGTCGACAGCGACCTCTCATTTGACACCCACGTTGCCAAAGTGGTTAGAAAAACATTCTACCTTGCACACCTCATCATGAAGTGATTCACATCCAGATCCAAGGATGTCATTGTACCCCTATACTCCTCCCTATACCTATACTCCTCCCTCATCAGACCCATGATTGAGTACAAGGCCCCATTTGGTATGTACCTCACCCAGCTGGAGAGACCACAAAAGTACCTCACCAAGAGGATCAAGGGTCTCCAACATATGTCTTATTCTGCCAGACTAAAGAAACTTCAGCTCTATTCAGTAGCATACCGCCTGCTCAGAGGTGATCTCTGCCTGACGTACAAGGCCATGTCCAATCAGGATCTGATGGACATGCTCCACCTCAAAAAATCCAAATCCATCAGGACCACGAGAGCTAAAGACTTAAACCTCGGCACAAGTATGAATAGGACATGCTAGAGGGATAGATTCATAACCCAGAGGCTTCCCATGCTTTGGAACAAGATCCCAGTTCATATTAGGCAGAGCCCGTCACTGACTCTCTTCAAGAGAAATCTTGATGAGTGGATGGGAGATTGTAAGTTTACCCCAGGGGTCATATCTTATCTGTGTCACTGCTAGACAGGGGCATAGTAAACTAATTCTATTATATAAGAGGACCTTCACTGTGTCACTACTAGACAGAGGCACAGTATTCTAAATTTATTCTGTACATTTTTGTACCATTTCATGGGGTGGCAAAAGCCACATTACTATGGCTAGGCTTACAAATGTCCCAGGGCAGATAGCCTAGTACTAAACTATGAAACTATGAAACTATGAAACAATACTAATTTCATGAACTTTAATTGTACTTTCACTTAGGAATGGGGTCCATTCCCATCATTGTAATAAAAACCCAAAAGATTTGGAGAAATTAAAAAAAACAGAAAACATAGCACTATGGAATATATTGTGCTCTAGGGCAGTCAGCCATCGATAAAGGGCCATATCATCTGTTCTTACTGTTACAAGCATTCGACTGCATGTAACTATCCATGCAGTGCCATTATATAATAATGTTAGTGTTTACCAAATATGCTGCGATGTTGCTATTAAGGAATTAGCACACATTATTTAGCATATATTGGGGTCTCAAATTTCACACCCAGTGTTGCTCAGTTTTGCAGGTTTCTGCATGTCTTCATAATTGTGATGATACACTATACATATCCATTACTACATAACCAGCAATGTTTTCCTAACAAAGACAGGCAGAGCTAACTTCATACGGTCAATGCTGGTGGAGTTTCTTCTTTTAAAGGTTACGATTTTCCTGAATTCATTTTATATATTGCATTAGTATATCTTAAAATTATTCTCAGTTATCTTTTTGGTACAAGTTGGCACTGTCAGCACTGTATGATGGACTTCTCAGGTGTCCTCATTTTTCACCTTACCTGCCCACTACCTTCTGCCCTTTCCAGATACCTCCATTATAGTACTGCCTCACTCGGTAGTTTAAATTTATACAACTTCCCATCAAATTACCTTATTTGACTAAACGGACATGGAAAAAGGAAAATAGTACAAAATGTTGTTCCACTGTTTGTTCGGGAATAGGTAGGTCCTCAACGACTATGCCTCAGGTCAAACATACTGTGACAATAGCAGGTACTGACAGCCATGCCAGGGAGAAGTAGGGCAGTGGATCTATGACTTGTGCCAGCACAGCTAGCTGGAATTTTGTAAATAATTGTATGTCATTAGTATATCAAACTGATGTGCATAGATGCTTGTGCTGAAAATGTATTTGTGAGCTTTGCATGTGTTAATTGTGTTGAATGTAGCAACAGTGCACCATGAACTACAGAGTGAACTGGCACCTCAGCTGTTTGTCCTGTTCAATCACAGGCTCACCTCAGGCTTTGTCCCTACTGACTGGCACACTACTGTATTCATCCCTCTCCACAAAGGGGGAGCAACTACAGACCCTGAGAACTATCGTCCCATTAGCCTGACAAGTATGATATGCAAAGCTATGGAACGCATCATCATGGACCTAATAAACAAGGATATAGGCAATATCCAAACTCTGGATCCCACACAGTTTGGTTTTGTGAAGGGTAGATCATGCCTGCTCAACTTGGTCGACTTCTTTGAGTCAGTCACCAGAGCTGTGGATGAAGGCAAGGTGGTTCATGTAGCCTACCTTGATCTGGCCAAGGCTTTTGATACCATTCCCCACTCAGGAATCATAGAAAAACTCACTAAGCTTGGCATCAACCCCTATATCACTAGGTGGGTTGCAAAATGGCTCAGAGATAGAACCCACAGTGTGAAAGTGGCGGACTCCAAGCAGACTGCCGACTAGTCATGACTGGAGTCCCACAGGGTTCGGTCCTGGGTCCTCTCCTGTTTGGTATCTACTTCTCTGAAGTGCAGGCCAACACAAATGGACTCTGGCTGACAAAGTTCACAGACAATTGCAAGTTGGGAGCTATTATTAACTCCCCAGGTGATGTTGACTTCCTACAGAGTGGCCTCACTGAGACCAACAACTGGTGTCAGAACCATGGCCTTAAGCTCAATGCCAAAAATGTGTTATCATCCCCCTTGGGAAAAAAATGGTTCCCATAAATTACCACATTGATGGTAGCCCACTGAACACAGAAGGTGTTATAAGAGGTCTGGGAACACAGGTTGACAGCAACCTCTCTTTTGATCACCACGTTGCCACTGTGGTCAGAAAGTCTTTCTATGTGGCACATCTCATTACTAAGAGTTTTGCATCCAGGAAGAAAGAGGTCATTGTCTTCCTGTGCTCTTCTCTCATTAGGCCAATCACTGAGTACAATGCCCCATTTGGCATGTACCTCACTAGACACCTGCAACAACTGGAGAAGCTGAAAAAGTACCTCACAAAGAGGATCCTAGGCCTTAAACACTTGTCCTATATGGACAGACTCAAAAAACTCCAACTATTCTCTCTATCATATCGCCTACTTAGAGGTGATCTCTACTTGACTTACAAAGCCATGTCTGCCCCAGCTCTGTTACAAATGATACATCTAAAGAAATCTCAATCCCTCTACACCACACGCTCCAGAGACCTCGACCTCATTACCACAATTAACAGAACATGCTGGAGGGACAGGTTCATAACCCAGAAACTGCCCATGATAAGGAGCAGACATCCCATACATGTCAAGCAGAGCACCTTGCTGACCTTCTTCAAGAGAAATTTTTATGAGTGTATGGGAAACAGAAAACTCACCCCCTGGGATAACTCCAGTGGCTCGACTCAACAGAGGCACTGGGAACTAAGGTCGGGTGGCACTATGCCAAGGTAATCCTATGGCTAGGCTTGCAAAGGCCTCAGGGTCATTAGCCTAATACACACATATGAACCTATGATGAAATGAAGAGAAATGTACATGCATTATGATGTCTGAATTAAATGTAAATGTTTTAATAGAGGACACTGGCACAGCAAAGGTTATCCAGCTGACTTATTTTAAGAAAAATAAGGGAAATGTAAACGAGCTGTTAAATTATTAAAAAGTACCCTACAGTGCTGAGTAGGAATGTAGAGGCTGGGTCTGGAACAAAACCTTTTTTCATTAGCTCAGTGAAAATAGGGGAGGCCTCCAGGCACTGCCATAAACATTTGGATGTGTATTGCAGCTGTCTATATTCAATTCCTGTCTCCTCTTCAAATGAGATATTGTGAAAACCTAGAGTCAGGTATCCAGATGAGGTCATTCTGCAAGCCATCTTCAATATTATATTTTTAAAGAGAGTAATATCAGAGTATGGAGTATTCTGTTTGGAAGCCTGACTAGAAAGACTGCTCACATATTTCATCTTGCTTTGTCCAAGTAAGTTATTAGGGAACAGTAAATTCTCTTAGATTCAGTCAGGAATATAGTGAAGCTTAGTTTAGAGATTTTCATTATTTATATGAGTCTGTCCATCAATGTTGTTTTCAATATTTTCTTTGATTTGATCTCTGTGGTTTACTGTGGGTTTATATTTAGTATTTTCTTGTCTTTTATTATTTATTATTAAATATATTTAAACTATTCATTGTGGCTGGTCCTTTTTAGAAAGTATTAACATTTGGGAGTAATTATATTTATTTGGTGACACTATGTGGGCCACTCCAGAAGACCTAGTCATCTTGGTGAACTACTACCATTTGTATTAGTTTAATATTACACAGTATAATTGGACACCCTTTGTTAAGGGTCTTACAGTATCTAATTGTGAAGTATCCGGTGGCAGTGATAACTACCTTATACTCTGGGGAGAAGGGAGCACAGCAGGTACATCTGTGCCAGCCTTTCCCAGGTGCCTGTGTGAAAATTAAATCTTAAAGAGTGTGTGCGTGTCAGCTACTTTGGGCAGGGACATGAAGCACTGGGTTTACAGACAGGATGCTGTAAGACTTGGCTTGGAGATTCGGCTGAGGACCTAACCCTACAGCTGTATCAGTGGGAACTCTTATCAGGGACCTGGAGGGAGACAGATATAGAGACCTCCAGACCCTCTCTGAGTGTGCCCCTGTGTGCTCTTAAGGAAAAGTGTACTTGATGCAGAGAGGTCTGCTTCTGGAAACAATGAGTGCATCAGTTTGTATTCCAAGTGCACGTCCCTCTCCAGTGTCAATGATGAAGATTCAGGCTCCTTGATTACTGGTCCAGTGAGGGGATGACATATAGTGGTGCCTATCACATATTGGCTGCAGTGGTAAGTGTCACACATACTAATCAACATAATATTATAATTATTTCGGGTGACAACTGTTAACTATCTGTCTTATGTCCATAGATAAATTCTTCTACATTATTTTCTCTGAAACTTTCCTTTATCCTTCCACATCTAGTGTGTCACTTACAATTACTTTTATCTGCCAAATAAACTAAACTAGATATGCTCAAATTCAAATATCAATTTAAAATGTATAAGTTTATCACCTAAGCACAGTATAAATACCATTAAACATGTCAAAAATGTTAAAACAGTATTATGAGGGCTTACCAGTCAAGAATGATTGAGTACAGCAAATATGCTGCCGTTGTTATCATCATTGTTTTATATGCTGTGTGTGTGCAAACAACTTCAGAAAACTACATTTAGAAGGCATCTTAAAGCAGAATCACAATTATTGGCCAAGTACCAGCACATACCAGGAATTTGACTCCGGTTTCAATGACTCTCCAAGTATGAATTACATAAACAACAGACATACAGCTATTAGAAACTAGCCAAACATATTGTAAATATACATATATATATTCATAGAAGGTGCAAAGTTTAACTGACTGCAAGAAATACTGAAATAAACTCTGAAAGAAACAAGTATTAACAATACGTAAACAATACTACAGAACCCTCAGAGGCCTAGGGAAAAGAATAAGGGGGTTGGGAGAGTGACCTAATGGTTAAGGTGTTTGCCTTACAAACACAAGGTGCAGGATTTGAGTCTCACAAGGGATAATTGGCTAGGCTTACAGTGGCTCACATGGGCGGTTAGCCTAGTACTAACCTATGAACCTATAACCAGCCAAATTAACCATTTATGAACTTTATGGCCCATGGAAAAAAATGTTCTTATATCAGCTTGTTTTGGTGCGTATTAATCTATAATGCCTAGCCGATGGTAGTAGTTCAAAAAGATAGTGGCCTGGATGTGAAGAGTCAGTGATGATATTCCCTGCCCAATTCATGACTCTGGAATTGTGCAGGTCTTGTAGGGAGGGTAAACTAGCACCAATGATATTTTCACCAAACCCGACTATTTAATGTAACCTATTTTTGTCATGTTTAGGCACAGTTCCAAACCACACTGTTATGGATAAGCTGAGAATAAACTCAATGACTACTGTGCAGAACTGAATCAAGAGTTCCTGTGGGACGTTGAAGTTCCTCAATTGTAGCAGAAGGTACATTCACTGTTGTGCCTTTTTTATGATGGACTCTACATTGGTCTCCCATTTCAAGTTCCTGGGGATTATTGATCCCAAAAACTAAAAGTTTTCCACAACTGACAGCAGTATGAAATATAAAGAGGAACAGAATATCAAATATAAATATAATCAAAGTGAGGCAAACCTGAAGGTAAGGGGCCTGATAAGCAAACCACCTAAAAGGCACACTCTGGTAAATTTCCCCAAGATGCAAACATCTTAGAAGAGGGTCTAACACAGACAAATTACTTTTGCCAAAGTCACGTTTTAAAACTCAGTGCCAAGAAATGCATTATGGTACCTTTTATTTTATTTATTTATTATTTATTTTATTTTACATTTGTTTACCGGGCTAGTCCAACTGGATACATGTCCATTTTCAGTGGAGGCCCGGGGAGAAAAGTTCCAGTTACACAGCATCATAGAGACATAGAAAAACATTCAATAACATTTAGATTTTACATTTATAGAATAGACATTTTAAAACAACATTTTGAATATTGAAAGGAAAAAGTTTGGTAATAACATTTATATGGCGTAATACCTCTGCAGTTACCAAAAGTTAGAATAAGACAGAAAAAAATGGCTAATAGAGTTACAGATAAGAAGTAATACTCAGGGAGGAGAGTGCAAAGAATAAGGAGGAGGGTTAGTTATAAGGAATGGTTAGAATTAGAGATTTATGGTAGAGAATTTTTGATTGGTGACAGGTAGTTAGAGAAAAACTGTAGCAGAGTCCATTGGAAAGTCAGCCACCCCAGAAAACTATGTTATCAATAAAGCACCCCTAAAAGTTGACTCACTAGTCAAGGATCTGGGAACACATGGAGATAGCAACCTGGCCTTTGACCAACATGTGTCCAAGGTGGCAGGAAAGCCTTCTATGTTGCTTGTCTTATTAAGTAAGAGCATGCCATCTAGGTCCAGGGAGGTCATCATGCCATTGTATGCGGCCCTCATCAGTCCCATTATTGAGTATAATTCTCCCTTTGGTTTGTATCTGTTCAAATATATGCAGCAACTGGAATTCTGCAAAGGCTCCTTACAAAAAGAATACAGGGCATAAACACAATGTCTTATGTGGATCGCCTCAAAGTGCTATCTGTAATTCGCTTTCCAACAGACTACTGAGATGCAATCTATGCCTGGCAAACAAGGTAACCTTGGATCCAGCTCTGATGAATCTTTTGCACATTCATAAAACAAACAGCATCATAAATATTACATCCAATGGCCTCAGTTTTGCTTGTGACATAAATAGGACATGTTGGACAGACAGATATGTATCTCAGAGAATTCCAATTTCTCTGGAACAGGCTTTCCATCAGTGCGACATAAAGTGCCTCTCTAACCCTTGGACCACTGCATAATTAGTTAAAAATTCACCCCAGTCTGGCACCTATGTCTCTGAGGGTCTATATCATCAGATCGAATGTTGATAATCTTGAACGCTCTAAAGAGCAAAAATGTTGGAACTCGAAGTGCTTTTTGTGAGATCACAGTACAGTGAAGTTCGGAATATTTGCCCTTTCCTCACTGTAGTGCAATCTCGGAGTTGAAATATATATTTAGCGGGGGGGGGGCGATGCAGACCCCCACAATAAGGAGTTTGAGTTCCGGCATTTTCAACATTCGATCTGATGATATACCCATCTCTGATGGACAGAGGCAGTCAGTAAATCATGTCATAATTAACAATCATCCCCTATATAAACATTTGAAACATAACTTATGGGACACATTTGTGTTGCACAGCTAGACTTATAAAGGCCCTAGTGGTCATTAGGTATTCAAGGTAAGAAGACCCAAGCCATGTTGAGCTAAATCCACAAATACTGAGATTCCTGAGTATGGACCTGATGTGGCATCAATGTGCTCTACCGGTGCATATTCTCCATAGTTCTGTACTAGTTGCTAAGAGTCCCGTTCTGTGTCAGGCACTGCAATAAATCTAAACATGATGTGATAAGGTGTGTCTGGTAACTAGAATGTCTCCAGTAGGAACCAGGCCTGAGTGATACGCTCCAGGAGACATGACAAGGCTACTCAAAATGTCAGGCTGTCATCCATGATCACAATGAGAGTTTGCACTCTGGAAACAAATTCTTACCCATCCCTGCATCAAATAATAAAAGAAGAGAGGAGTGAAACAGTCCTGTATGGTAGCCCTTTCCAGCATGACTGCAGAGAGCTGCACCTTTGTGTACTTACAAAGTAGTTTTCCAGAATTCTGCTGCCATCCTAACACTTCAGGACAACTTGTGTGTTACTCCTTATTCATGAAAACTGATCAGCACCACAGCGTCTCTTTCTGAAGAAGTCCATTTCTAAAACGGGACAAAAGCACTAAAGGTTTTATGTTTTTCAATAAACATTTGGTTTCGAATACCTATGGCTCCAGTTTCTTGCCTCACACATCCTACTATGGAATTTATATTGGATCAATAGCGAGGTTGGATAACATGGAATATTTTTTAATCCTTTATGTTAGCATGACCTGCCAAAGCTTAAGTCTTTCATAAGTCGAGCTTCAACCAATTATTCGCTCAGAGTTCAAGTCACACCCCTTTTAGTTCCATGCAGCCTTTAAAACCAAAGCAATGACATTTTTCAGTTGTAACTGTTTACAGTGTCAGTTCTGACAATGCCAAGCCCTGAAATGTGAAGAATGAATAACCAAAAATCTGGACTTTTCACTGAAGTATGATGACATCAGAATTGTTATATAGTTTGGGGGGGTGGGTGCTTGCCCACCACATTAGGGGGTGCAAGGTTTAACAGAGATGAGCAATGTTTGTGATGTGTTCCTGTAATTTCTGTCTTTGTTTGTGTGTTTTGGTAACTCAGCAATTTGAGTCCTGACATTTAAATAGGGAGCCCATTTCCATTTTACATGGGTATGTCAGGATGAATGAACTGGTTGGCATAGTGGTAAAATGTAATTAGCACCACAAAATGACTAAATAAACTCAGACGTTAAGCACAGAAAACCTGCCACCATCATATGACTCAATCTTAAAAATAAGTAACAAACACGATGCAGAAATGTAGACATCTATAGACTCTCACACATTTTTTCCAAGACACTACACTATAAAAATGAATATAGAAGCAGAGCTATGTACAGTGCAGTGGTGCAGTGGTAGCATTGTCCCCTCACAACAAGAAGTTATCAGGTTTCATTCTCGGCTAGGGTGCCTTCTGTGCAGAGTCTGTATGTCCTCCCTGTGTTTGTGTGGGTTTCCTCCAGGTGCTCCATTTTCCTCCCACATTACAAAGACATAGATCTGGAGTGTTTCTCCCTGGGCCTCTGCTGAAAATTGGCTTTGTTAAAAGTCAGACTTTCCCAGTAAATAAATAATATGCTGACAAGAGTGGCACGAACTTTTAAATTTGTCTCCTTAAAGTTGTATATAGTTAGATATCTTATGGCCCTCAGTGATCACTTGCCTCATATTATTCCTGTGTTTCTGTGCTCCTATGTACATGCATCTTCAAGCAAAACAGAATGCATATATGCATTGCATCATGGAAACACATACAGTCATGCAAAACAGAATGCATATACACATTGCATCATGGAGACATATGCAGTTATGCAAAACAGACTGCATATACACATTGCATCACAGGGACACATGCAATCATACAAAACAGAATGCATAGGCACATTCCATCACAGAGACACATGCAATCATGCAAAACAGAATGCATAGGCACATTCCATCACAGAGACACATGCAATCATGCAAAACAGAATGCATAGGCACATTCCATCACAGAGATACATGCAATCATGCAAAACCAAATATTTATATGGATAGCATCACAGACACATGCTCAGTCATGCAAAACAGAATGCATATACACATTGCATCATGGAAACACATGCAGTCATGCAAAATAGAATGCGTATACACATTACATCATAGAGACACATGCAATCATGCAAAACAGACTGCATATACACATTGCATCACAGAGACACATGCAATCATGTAAAACAGAATGCATAAACATATTTCATCACAGAGATGCATGCAAACATGCAAAACCGAATATTTATATGCATTGCATCACATGCACTTGCCCAGTCATGCAAAAGAGAATGCATATACACATTACATCACTGAGATATGTCTAATCATGCAAAACAAAATACATAGACACATTACATCATTGAGACACATTCATGGGACTGCATCAGTAGAAAGAGACAAAGACACTATTATAAAAACAATTTATTACAAAAAAGCAGCACATCTTTTTAAAACAACTAATTTGTAAAATAACAATAGCCACCCCAACACCGGGAGCTTTCAGATGTGTTCACTAATTCAGTAGTGGCCATATCATGCTAAACCTCTCTGGTTAAGGGAAAAACTGAAATAAATTAAGGTTTGGACAGCTTCTTTATTAATTGTTACTGTGACATCCCTCCTATAGGCCAGTAATCAAAGAGTCTCAGTCCTCACCATGCATATGCACTTGGAACAAAGATAGATACACACAGTAGTTCCAGATGCAGCTCTCTGCACCAAACACAATTTCCCTTAAGAGCATACAGGGAACATACTCAGCTCTGGGGCTGGGTTTTTCTCTCTCTCTCTTTCTCTCTGTCTGTCTTTCTGTCTCTGTCTCTCTCTCTCTCTCTCTCCTCTCTCTCTCTCCATGCCTCAAATATGACTTCCCACTGACACAGCTGTAGGGTTCAGTCCTCAGCTGAGTGTTCCAGGCTGAGTCCTCCACCACCATCTCTGTGATACCAGCGTGCTGTATCCCTGCTCCAATTAGCTGACACACACACTCTTAGAGATTTGATTTTCATACACACACACACACACACACACACACACACACACACACACACACACACATGCACACACACACACACACACACACACACACACATGCCGCACACACACACACACACACACACACACACACACACACACACACACACACACACACACCTGGGAAAGACTCGCACAGATCTACAAACTATGCCCCCCCCCTCTTCCCAGACTATAAGGTAGATTCATAGCCACCAGCCAGGTACTTTAAGACTCTTATGAGGGTACCAATTATATTGAGTGAAATTAATACTAATACCAATGGTAATGTTGACCAAACAGCAAGACTTTCAAAAGTGGCCACAGTGTCACCAAATAAATATAAGTACTCTTAAAGGTAAAACTATTCTCTAAAAGACCATCTACAATAAGACGTTTAAATATATTTAATAAAAAATAATAAAAGAACATGAAAAGTATCTATTTACAATAAACATGAGAGTTTAAATCATAGGAAATATTAAAAATAACACACATGGATAGATGCGCACAATTACAGATAAACAGTTCCTAAGTAATCTCGCTACATTTTCCTGACTGATCTAAAGACTATTCCCTGGTTACTTACTAAAGCAGGGCAAGATGAAATGGGGTGAGTGATCCTTCTTTGTCAGGTTTCAAAAAACAGATTGCTCTGAGACTTCTGTCTCATCTAGTATTAAAACATCATTTCAGTGCTGGATTACAGAATGACATCACATGCATCTGGTTAATTGACTCTGGTGCCCAAACTACCCCCTTTACTAGAAACGGAACCAGAATCTAGCTCATATGTGTGACTATACACATACATAGAACTTTGTTAAGATGCGTTATAGCATCTGGAAGCTATAAAACCATTTTAAAAGTTCCATCCTTCCAAAGTAGCAATTTGTTCACCACTAAGGACAATACAGCAACATTCCTAGTCCTGGTTTTCAAAGCCATTTTGTCTCTGGCTGCAGTCAGAACTGTAAGATATAATCATTATGGCCTAAACCAGGTAATTTAATTTCAGATTATTTTTCAAAGTTAGCTGGACATAGATTAACCTCTTCTCTTCCAGTATTCCCTGCTACAAAATATTCATTTCAACAGCTACAATACAGTCTGACATACAGGTCATAGAATTATAGAAGGTTACTAGGCTATTAGCCCTGAGGTCCTTATAAGCTTAGCCAAGAGTTTAGCCCATGTTTAGACAAATCAGCACCTGATGCCCCTGTTTAGCAGGGACATGGGTGGAATCCCAGGGATATATTTTCCGTTTCCCATCCAGTTATCCAGGTTGAGCTTAAAAAGTGGTAAAGAGGTACTCTGCTTGATGTGGAGAGGGAGTTTATTCCATAGATGCAGGAGTTTCTGGGACACAAATCTGTCCCACCAACAAATCTCGTTGATGTCACTGACCAGGTTGAAGCAGTGCATGTGGGTTACTTGAGTGGAGCTTGACTTGTGGATATGCAGCAGTCCCATCAAGGTGAGGTCCATGATCACCTTTTATGCCAGACATAGGTCACCTCTGAGGAGTCTGTATGAAAGTGACTAGAGGGATACGGATTTTAGCCTATCTGTGCATGGTAGATGTTTAAGGCACTTTATTCTCCTGGTGAGGAACCTCTGTGGTCTCTCCAGCTGCTGCATGTGCTTTGCAAGGTACATGCTGAAAGGGGCATTGTAGTCAATAATGGGCCTTATAAGGGAAGAATACAGGGATGTTATGACCTCCTTGTCCCTGGAAGAGATACCCTTAGTTATGCGGTGGGCCATGTAGAAGGCTTTCCATACAAAGGAAGCAAAATGGTGGTAAAAAGTCAGGTTGCTATCAACCTGGGTGCCCAAATCCCTCACAACTCATTGCCTGCTTAGGACATTGTTATTAATGTAATAATTTGTGTGGACATCACTCTTCCCAAAGGGGATAATGATGCATTTTTTGGTATTTAGATTTAGGCCATGTTTCTGACACCAGTCATTTGTCTGAGAGAGACCCTCTTGGAAGATGTCCACATCACTAGGAGAATTGATGACAGCACCCAGCTTGCAATTGTCTGCAGACTTGGTCAGCCATAGTCCACTGGTTTTGGCCTGCAGCACAGAAAAGTATATCCCAAATAACAGAGGCCCCCACACCAAACCCTGGAGTATGCTGCCTGTTACGGGTCTACTGCTTGAGATGGCTTCCCCTATTTTGACTAAGTGGGTTCTATCAGTGAGCCAGTTTGCTGCCCATCTGGTAGCATATGGATTGACGCCTAGTTGAGAGAGTTTATCTATTATGCCAGAGTGAAGAATAGTGCCAAAGGCTTTGGCCAGGTCAAGGTAGGCGTTGTGCACTGTCTTCCCCTCATCCATGGCTTTGGTGATTTTCTCAAAGAAGTTGGCCAAATTTAGCAGACATGACCTCCGCTTGATGAAGCCAAACTGTGTGGAATCAAGTGTTTGGAGATTGCCAATATCCTTGTTAATGAGGTCCATGATAATCCATTCCGTGGTCTTGCAGATCAGGCTAGTTAGACTGATGGGTTAATAATTTCCCGGATTGGTGGATGCTCGACCTTTGTGTAAAGGGATGACAGTGGCTGTCCTGCACTCAGCTGGGATGAAGCCATTAATCAAGCTTTGGTAGAATAGGGTGCCTAATGGTGCTGAAAGTTCCAACATGAGTTCATGTAGGATATAGCCTGGGATGTTATCAGGTCCCATGGAGGCTGTATTTTTTTCTTTGAGAGAGCAGCAATGACCTGTTCCCTAGATAAAAGTGGAAGGGGGCAGATACCGAGGATGTCCTGATTTACTGATGAGGGGGACAGAGGGGTAAAGTTTTCACTGAATCTGTCAGCCAGCAAGTTTGCTATATCTATGGCATTTTTATATGTGGTGTCCTTGACCAACAGTTCTGAACAGATCTGGGTGCTTCCTTTGAGTTTGCGGACATATGTGAAGAAGACCATAAGATTGTCTCTAGCAGATGTGGCCAATTTGGACTTGAAGTTTACTTTGGAGGATTTCACTAGTGCTCTTATTTGCTTGTTCAGGCTAAGGAGACATTGCTTTCAATTGGGCACCTGCTCCTTCTTGGTCTTGGACAGCAATTTTTTCCTTTTGTTATAGAGTTTATCTATTGCAGATGTCCACCAGACAGGTTTACTCTTCCTTTCAGAGGATGATTTAGTCCTATCAGGTATTCCTGATTCCATGCGTCTATATAAATGCTCATATAGTACTTTGGTGTTGTTTTGGATATTGGTGCCAGTTCCTACAGAGGGGGAAGGTGCTGTGAAGCTGTTTATACCATCCCTCAGGAGGCTGTAATCAGCTTTGGAAAAGTTTTTTATGTCTGATTCTAGCTAGAGGGGTTGTTGGTGGAAATGGTGACTTTGAAGGTGACCGCTTTATGGTTGGATCTTACCAGAGGATGATACTATACAGATGCTCATGTTGGTTAATACCAAGGGCAAGATATTATCACCTTTTGTGGGGGTATCGACTACCTGTTCCAAGGTATTGCATTGACAAAATCAAGGAATCTCTGGGCATTTGTGTTCTGGCATGAGTAGTTCTTCCAGTCAATATTTGGGAAGTTAACGTTACCTAGGATCAGGGTAAAGGGTTTAATCTTGATAGATTTGAACAGGTCCAAATAGGCAGTTTGAGCATCTTGAGTCAGATTTGAGGGCTGGTAGCAAGCTATGATTTGAATAGGGGTCTTGTCAATGGTTAACTGCACCTGGAGTGTCTCCTGTGCTTCATACTGTCTGACCAGCCTGGAGGTGTGTATGTCTTTAATGTATATTGAAACTTCACCTCCTTTGATCTTTACTGCCTACAGTTTGGGGTCTGAATGTATGACAGGATGAGTGACCAGGCAAGGCTGGGGTGCTCTCCACAGCTTTGAACCAGGTTTCTGTGACTGCACAGATGTCAGCATTTTCCAGGGTTAAGAATGCTTGCAATGAGTGCAGTTTCATGTTTAGACTCCTAGCATTTAGCAGCATGATCTTTAATTTGTGCTTTGTTAAAATTTTTATGCTGGTAGTTTTAACCTCATCACTTTTCATAAAAAAGGCACTACAGAGGAGCCAAGAGCCTTTGCTAGAAGCCTGAAGCCCAGGTGAGACAGATGCAGGCCATCTCTGGCAAGGTCTGTCAATCATATCTTCCCAGGCTGTCAAGTAGTGACCCCCCCCCCCAATGTATTTCTTTTCTGTCCAGCAGGACCCACTGTTGGTGCATTTTTAACACAAGCATCTTTACAAATACATTTTCAACAGAAGCATCTGTTCAAATCAGTTTGATATACAAAGGACATATAATTCTTTGCAAAACTCCAGCTAGCTATGCTAACATATGTTACATATTCATTGCCTTACTTCTCCTGGGATACCTGACACTACCTCACATCATCACAGGTACATACTTTCAGAAGTAAAATATATGCATTAGATTCTAGACTGCATTCTGACACCTCTCACCCTAGAATTTTCATTGTCTTCTTTGCACTGTCTCTGTTTTCAATGTACGCAGAAGACTGAAAATATGTTAGCACATAATTAATTTAATTTTTTCTTTGTTAACAAGGTAAGTGAAATGCCCCTTCTATCTTTTTCATGCACGGCATGGGCCACAAAGACAAGTGTATATGCAATGCATATGGACACGTTAGCATGTTTTTGATCAGATGCAGACTTAGAGAACATGCATATTGCACATAAATATTGACCACAAAGGTCAGTATTGAACTCTGGATCTGTGAGGTAGTGATCATAACCATTGTACTACCATACTGATTACTATTGTGTCTTCTGCAGTGTCCTTAAAAATAATTTCTTGCCTGATGCCAATCATGGTTTCCAGAAAGGCCAAGCTACTGATCCAATACTCTTTAAATTCACACGTTCTGGAAATGTCTCCATGGCTGAATGGGGCTATTTCCATGGACCTTTAAAAAAGCCTTCTGCTAAGTAAACTACAGTGTGCTTCATAATAAATTAGTCTTGTCAGGTTTGTTCAAGAATCCATACTATCTGGTTTCTTATATTCCTAAAAATACCAGCCATCGTCAGATTCAATCTTGGCTCATTTTTTATACATTAAAGTAATGAAACCATCTGCACCCATCTTCCACTGTAATTCTTAGTCTGTTACTAACTATATAATTAACTTGCCTTTCAAATGGGTTATATTACCTCTTCTGTTCTTCAATTAATCTGTAATCTAAACTCTTTTCTGTAGTTTGATCACTAAACATCATGCACAATTGCTGTTCTTATCTCTCAGCAGCTGCATTAGGTCAATCCCTAAATGCTGACCACTTGAACTGCTCAGGCATTAGAGATGGTCACACATAATGTCCATGAATGTGAATATCACTACAGCCTTCTGAGTTATAAAATCAAAACCTGCATTGTCTTTCAACTGTACTCTCTTCACTATACGGGTAACCTACCAAAGTCCTAGAGAATTCCCTTCACAAATGTTCCTACTTTGTTGCCAAGTAAACATTTGGCAAGAATGCAATCAGTTGCTTTCTGATCAAGAGCACCATCATGTAGTAATATCTCCAGCTGAGGCCTTGCTACATAACAACATATGCTGGGCTTGAACTGCCAGTAGCCTAGTAGCCCATTTTTTTGTACTTGGCTACGGTGATGTCTGCTTTCTAAACATGGAGAATGAGGCACTGCATGTGGCTAGAAAGGTGGGATCAGGATTAAAAGGGTGAGCAATGTGGTTATAGATAAAGGACACTTGGTACTGCATGGCCGTTCCTTTTTAAAACGTTATATTTATTTTACAAATATTATCATGACCTGAACCCAAATAAAAATAAATCTTTATAACACTGTGAAAAACAGGTTTATAAACTTTTAATGCTTTAATCTCTATCTGATCATGTGACTAATTAAGCTCAGAATGTCCTTCCATTTTGCTACTTTCATGACAAGCAAAGGATCCTGAAAAACTACTGCTGAAAATGTAAAATAGCATAAACTTACAATAACTACCACAAACAAGTGCATTGTTAGCCACAAAAAAATTATCTCTGGAATGAAAATAGGTGAAATCCATTCTCATACATCAATTTATTTTATGTTATTAACCGAGTTAGTTTCCTTGGGCTTAAGGTTTACTTAAAGGTGAGATCCAGGGAGAAAAGTTACAAAATACAAGAGAAGAACTTTTTAATAGGAGTTAAGAAAGCTAGTAGTATGTATTTGGGAGAAAATAGGAGTGCCCAGTGAGAACCTACATTAAGAATATGCAGAGTCCACCCAGACAGCAACCTGAGGTCAAGGTTGAACTCCAAACACTAGAACTAAAGAGCAACATCACCAAATAATGTAGTGATGTGCTACAACATGCACATTTTTTAAGATTTCATCTGTCAT
Source organism: Protopterus annectens (assembly GCF_019279795.1). NCBI lineage: Eukaryota > Metazoa > Chordata > Ceratodontiformes > Protopteridae > Protopterus > Protopterus annectens. The sequence continues at coordinate 1,472,630,313 of NC_056726.1, forward strand.
ATGTGTGACTAATGTGTTGCTGGTGATCAAATTGCATACCTGAATGTATCAACTCTTTTAGGAATTTTAGCTGTTAATTTAAAATTAGGCAACAAAAACAATTGTTCCCAAATGTTCATGTATCTGCTATTAGACAGTGCACACAGAATTAAAGAGGACTTATAAAAGAAATAATTTCTTGTTTACTAAAATGAAGATTTTGGAGTTAAATTTAACTGGGCTGCTTGGTCCAAACATGCATGCCCTGATGGTAAGGGTGGCATTAATACATGACAGTAGTGTATACACGTGATGGGTAAACAATACTCTGACCATTAAAACCTAGATTTAAGCACCTGCTAATCAGAATCATGTAATATTCCTCTCACAGAAATAAGCCTTGTTTATAAACTTATATCACTCAGAAACATTGCTAAGAAAATGGTTTCTGTGAACCTTAAATACACTTAATCAAAAAAGAAGTATATTCTGGCTCAAAATTTGGAAAATATATCAAATAACAGCTAGATCCAGGTTAACTATGCTCCATTCCCTACGACAATCCCCTATGTTTAATTTACTAATAGGACAACTGATATAGATTTTTATTACATTCATAACATTCCAGCATTCGCAAAGAGTGCAATATGTTAAAAATGCAAGAACTGAGTGTTTGTATCAAAGCAAAACATAAACCCCTATGCTGTTTACACACATAAAAATGCTTTGCAATTCTTTTAAGGGACAGATGCCTCCTAAACACATTTCCTCTTCCCAAAGTGCTTGATTCATTCCTACAAAAATGGTATCTACACCGTCACATATATAAAAATGATTTAGCCATTTCTTCCATTCTGCACTAATTCAAAAATAATCAGGTTCCTCAGTGCACAATATGCTGGGTACCCATATAATTCTTTGGCAGGTATTTTACAAATATGTCTTCCTGGCTCATACATCATACTGATCATTAGATTTTAAGTTTTAAGCCAATATAACAAGGTGTCTGCAGTCCTTCCTTCTCTCCCTTCCATTAGAATGATACAACTACTGAATTTCTTGGAATGCAAATAGTTTTCACCCTAAATGGAGCCATTAACCCTACTGAGCCTTTGAGGATTTATAACTCTTTTCTTGTGTTGTGTCAGACAGAGCAGCTGGTGGTAGAATGTCAAAAAAGTGATACTACTGTAAGAATGAGACACTGAGAAAGGAAGAATCCACACAGGCAATCTTTACAGAAAAAAACTAATGTAAACACTATGTTACTGCCGAAGAAGAAAGAACTTGTTACAGTCTGATTAAACATGACAAAGAATGTAACCAGCTAGGGTTACTGGAAAAAAGTTACTGACACTGTATCCAGAGATTCTGTAGGTTAAGCAGTAATTCTGAGTACTGCCATTCTAAATAAATGGAAAGAAGGTCTTGTATGAAGAGATAATGACTATGATCTCATCCTTTGTGGACACAGAATGCATTGTGGGAAAAAAAGAATGGTTAACGAAAAAGACATTCATATCTGTATATCTGTTCTCATAAAGTCACTTTGGACCAATCAAAATAAAAATCAGTATTAAATAATTATAACAGAAGGGCATTACATTTGGAACATCAAACTAAAGTAAAAATATTTTGAGGTGCCAGTTGAAATCCTGATGGTCATAAATGTGGGTCCCTGAAATAGCAGAACTGAAAGTGTAAATGTGATAGAATTAAGCAATAACCCACACCTGGGTGTGAATAATGCTGGATTTACCCGCGGTTGGTGTGGTTTGGTCATGAGGACGAAGCCTGAGTGGCCAAACAAAGACAACTGTGGGTAAATCCAGTATTACCCACACCGAAAAGTAGTTTATTGCTATTATATAATGACATTATTTAAGAAAAAAAATACTTACTTTTCTTAAATAATGGCATTGTATAATGCCTCCTTGCTGCCCATCTGCAGCTGTCTGGTATTCTGCGGCAATTCTGATGTACTGTGCATGTGTATGCTTAGGCAGTACATCAGAGTTGTGGGTGGAAGCAATGGAGAAAGCAAGACCTCCGTTGCTTTTTACAAAGTGTCTCGCTATGTTAAAGGAGTTTAACATAGCGAGACAGCTTTAAAAAAAGCAACGGAGAAAGGAAGATTTCCGTTACTTTTTTTAAAGCTGTCTTGCTATGTTAAACTCCTTTAACATAGTGAGACAGTGTCTAAAAAGCAACGGAGATCTTGCATTCCCTGTTGCTGTAAAAAAAGACTTATACTAATGGAAAAGGTCCAGGCGAACAGACCTTTTTCCATTAGTATAAGTCTGATTTACAACGTGCATGCTGACCAATCAGCGTGCACGTTTTGGAATATTAATGGGGGGGGGGCATTGTATAATACATATTAAATCCAAGGCTGTGATTCCATGGAGTATTTCCCATACTCTGGTACACCAGTCTCATAGTTAGTGTACATATAGGATTACTTACTTTGGTCAACACAGCAAAATGTGAATGGCAAGAAAGTCAACCACAAAAGGTCAACAATGCAAACATCGGCAGTCAATTATGCATGCACAAGGAAAATCCTTGTCACATGCAAAGAAAAAAACTATTGTGTTTTTGCAGAGGAACAAACCTCCCTGCACTACCCCCCTCCCATGTGGGGGAGGCTGCTCCACACACACACACACACACACACACACACACACACACACACACACACACACACACACACACACACACACACACACACACACACACACACACACACACACACACACACACTCTGCTAACTATATATACATACTAATATATTCCCTTACCTGTGGAATGGCAATCTAGCATACCTGTTGAACAGCTGCATATGTCAACCAGTTGTCACCGACCAATCAGCTGTCAACATTTTGCTGGGTCAACCAAATTCCGGAGTCATATGTATTTGTCAGAAGCTGGAGTATGGTAATGGCAGAGATGTGCAAGCCGGTAAGCCCCTCCACAGACAAAACACTTTAAAGCTGTTTCACGAAATGTTAGAATTCACTGTTCTTTGTTTGAATCACTGTTTGTCATTGAAAGTTTTGGAACTCACAGGACCAAGTCTCGTATTTGTGATGAATACATTTTCCAGCTTCTGATTACAGTACTTCTTTAAGTGAATGTTACTGTAGTGTTTGCTAATTACAGAAATTGTATTTCCTTTATTTTTCATGTCTGCTGACCTTCAAATCCCTTCTGTGTGCATGCTCATTTGTCCCCTCGTACTAGAATGAGAGCTGAACAGTGAACAAGCTCTCATCCAGGCTGCCATGAAGTGTGAATGATCTTTCCCCCTGGCCTGTTTCTGTCTTGAGGCTGACTGACATTTAAGGATGTTCTAGAACACCACCTTGATGGGATGGTGTTTACAAAGCAGTATATTCTCAGAAAACAGAAGGTATAAACAGCTGGACAGGTGTTAACATCTCATTCTCCTCTGCTGCATGCTGAAACACCTGCTTCGTCTGGGATCCAGTAATGCAAAAGCTGAGCTGTCTCTTGTTCTGAAGATGGACATGCTGGCATTGGCCACTCACTCCCACTTGCCCTAAGTAGCTCCTTCAGTTTTTGGGCTAATTAATTCTGGGTCATCTAGGATACAGTCAGGTATGCATCCTTCTGCACCTCAGAGGTGACTGCTAAGTATTTACAGAACTACAACAAGGCTGCACTGAATGTTATACAGTTAACAAATGAATTTGATTTTGCTAGGGGAATGTAAATTAAGAAGGGTATTAGGATTTATATGGTGAACCTAAGTCACTGGGGAGTTGGCCAGAGGGAGGTAAAAATCACCACCCACAGTGACCTTTCCTCTCTGGGGGGATGGTAAGACAGACATTTTACCTGTGACTCATAGTGGAAGCAGGAGTGCTGGACTGGTTTATACATTATTAATGGGTGATGCCATGAAGTATATTTCCATTTGATTTATGGATATGCAGTAAGTTCATTAGGTTTGGGTCTTAGGTTGCTCTGTAGGCTGGGCATAAGTCTCCCCTAAGAAGTCTATATGATACGTATAGTGACTGGGATTTTAGTTGGTCTGTGTAAGGCACATGCTGGAAGCCCTTGAGCTTCTTTGTTAGAAACCTCTGAGGTCTCTTTAATTGCTGTGGGTGCTTAGTATGGTACATACCGACTGGGGCATTATACTCAATTATGGGCCAGGTAAGTGCCGAGTATAGGGGGATTATAACCTCCTTTGCTCTTGATTCGATGCCTTTACTAATCAATTGAGCTACATGGAAAGCTTCCCTTACAGCAGTAGACACGTGGGGGTCAAAGTTAAGGTCATGGTCATGATCCCAGGTCCCTAACCACTTTGTGGGTACTTAGGGTATTGTTGTTGATTTGATAGTGTGAAGAGACATTGTTTGAGCCAAAGGAAATGACGCACTACTTTGCATTCCATTTGAGACCATGACTAAGACACCAGTCGTTGGTCTGTGTAAGACCCTCCTGGAGTATACTGACATCATTTGGGGATTCAATGATTGCACCTAGTTTGCAATTGTCTGAAAACCTGGTCAGCCACAACCCTTTAGTTTTGACGTGAATTTCTGAGAAGTACATACCAAACAGTAGGGGGCCCAACTCTGACCCTTGTTGCACCCAGCTGGTAACAGGTCTGCTGGTTGATATGGAGTCACCCACTTTGATAGTGTGTGTCTGTTTTTTGAGCCATTTGGCAACCCATCTTACAACAAAGGGGTTTACATTCAGTTTGCTAAGTTTATCAGTAATGCCTAAATGTAGGATTGTGTCGAAAGCCTTTGCCAAGCTGAGGTATGCTGTGTGCATAGATCTGCCCTCATCAATGGCCTTAGTCACATTTTCAAAGAAATCCACCAGATTTAACAGGCAGGATCTGCCCTTCATGAAGCCAAATTGGGTAGGATCCAGGGTTTGGAGGTCATCTATGTCTTTATTTATGAGGTCCATAATGATACGTTCCATGACCTTATAGATGAGGCTGGTCAGGCTTATGGGTCTGTAATTCCCTGGGTCTGTTGCTAGGCCACCTTTGTGGAGGGGAATAACTGTAGCCATGCTCCATTCTGCAGAAACAACGCCTGTTGTTAGGCTACAATTGAAAAGGGTACTTAGCGGTGATGCTAGTTAATGTTTAGCCTGTTTAGAAGATAGCCAGGGATGTCATCCAGTCTCAAAGATGTTGTTGTTCTTGCCTTGGACAGTGCTTTGAAGACCTGCTCTTCAGATATGTAAGGTGGGGGTGGGGGGTTGGGAGAGAGTTTGTTGTAAGTTAGGAGGAGATAAGGGAATGAAATTTTTGCCAGACCTATCTGCTACCAGGTTTGCTATCTCTGTGGGGTCAGTGTGTGTGATATCGTTGGTCACCAGTTCTGCACATGCTTGGGTCCTACCCTTTAGGTTACATATGTAGCTGTAAAAAGCCTTATGGTTATCCTTGCCAGTACTTTCTAGGTTTCTCTCATAGGAGCTCTTGGAAGATTTGACAAGTTGTCTTATTTACCTGTTGAGGCTGAGGAGGGTGCTTTTTGATTGTTGGGTCCTTGTCTTTGCTTTCTTGGACAGCAACCTTTTGAATTTATTGTAAAGTTTGTTGATGCTGGAAGTGCACCATGGCAGCTTGATTTTACTTGGGGATCTGGCTTTGATTCTATCCAGTACAGCCAAGTTTATACACTTATGCAAGTGATTGCACAGGGTTTTAGTGTAAGCTTTGCTGTACTTACCACTTTCAGCTTGGGGTAGGGCTTGGAATGCACTTATACCTTCACCTAAATGGGTATAGCTTGCCCTGATGAAGTTTTTTTGTCTGATTTCACCCTTTGTGAGTTCTGGTGTTAGTGTCAGTTTGAAAGTGACTGATTTGTGATCAGTTTTAACTAATGAGGGTCCGACAGTTGTGGCAGTGTACCTGTTTGACATGTTGGGGAGGACCATATCTAGGATGTTTGTTCCTTTTGTTGGGATACGGACAATTTTCTCCAGAGAATATAAATTCACAATGTCAAGGAACTTTTGTGTTATTGAGTTTGGTCTAGAGTATGTTTCCCAGTTGATGGCGGGATAATTGAAATTCCCCATAACCAGTGTGTTCGGTTAAATTTGAATTGTCTTCAGTTGGTTAAGTAGGATTTCTGGCTGTTGTGACCCATGGAGGGGGATCTATAACTAGCTAGGACTTGAATGAGGGTCTTACCCACCATAACTTGTACCCGGAGTAACTCCAGGGAGTTGTCCAGTCTAACTAGACAGGAGGTGAATTTATCTCTAATAAAGATTGAAGCAGTGCCTCGTTTGGTTTTCACACATTCATTTTGTGGTCTAAAGGTATGGAAGGCATTGTAGCCTTGCAGGGCTGGGGTGCTCTCTAAGGGCTTAAACCAGGTTTCTGTGACTGCACAGGCATCTATATCTTCTAGTGACAGAAGTGCTTCCAGGAAGTACAGTTTTTGGTTTAAGCTCCTAGCATTTAATGATCTTTATTTTGTTCTGATTGGTTAATTTCATGTTGGTAATGTTGTTTTTGAGACCTTGGCTAAAAAAGGCACTATGGGGGAGGCAAGATCCTTTGCCAGCAACCAAAAGATTAGGGGTGCCAGGTGCAAACCTTCTCTGGCAAAGCAGCGAGGCTTGTCACCCATGGCTTCCTAGGCAGACAGAAACTGGATCCCCTTGGAATGATACCAAAAACTAAGCCAATTATGAAAATATTTATCTTCTTAATTAAAATCTTATACATTTTGCTTACACTTCTCCTTCATTCTTCCTACAGTAGCTTATCTGCTTGTAAATACAACCAATAAAAATCCAAAGCAGCCAATGAAGAAGTAAAATTCCACAGTGGTAAAATATACCATGCAGGATAAAGAAAACCCACTGGAGCCATCACGACCAGTTAAAACTTTATTTAACACAGATAAGCACTTTTGAGCATTAGCTCTTCATCAGATCTAAAAAAAACAGTGAAAATCTACTAGATTTAAACAAATAGCAAGCAATAAGAAGCAATAGAAGAACATACGTTATTTTCTTTAATATACTGACATGCCTTGCATTTCTTACATTTAAAGGTTCCCAGCTTCTTCCATTGTTTTGTGGACCTGTTGTGAAGTATGTTCTTACATAAAATTTGCTTCAGATTTTGGCTGTTAGTATAAGTAAATCTGGGGTGGGGACCTACTAGTGCTTTCAGCTTGTCATCTTTATATAAAATCTTACAGTTCTTTTTTTATGACCTGGGATATGACATCAATATCACTATTATAGTGTAAATTAACACTATACATTTACAGTACAAGATTACTATTATAGTGTAAATTTACTCTATAAATTTACACTATAATATCACTATTATAGTGTAAATTTACTCTATAAATTTACAGTACAATATCACTATTATAGTGTAAATTTACTCTACAAATTTACACTATAATATCACTATTATAGTGTAAATTAACACTATAAATTTACAGTACAATATCACTAGTATAGTGTAAATTTACTCTATAAATTTACACTATAATATTTATTTTATTTATTTTATTTATTTTACATTTGTTAACCGGGCTAGTCTAACTGGATATATTTCCATTTTCAGTAGAGGCCCGGGGAGAAAAGCTCCACATAGAGATAAACACAATTTCATAATATAACACATTTAAATATTAATGAAGAAGGAGGTGGGAATATGCAAATATGCAGGAAGACATCACAGGCATTACTATTAACAAGACATAATATGATTCATCATTCTTACTCACACAATAAAAATTAAGCTCATTTCACATTGTTTTATAGGAAGATTATATGAGGGAGAGTAGAAGAGAAAGAGGAAAAAATACAGAATAAATAGAGAGAGTAGATTAGTAAAAAATATAAAAAATATCACTATTATAGTGTAAATTAACACTATAAATTTACAGTACAATATCACTATTATAGCATAAATTTGCTCTACAAATTTACAGTATAATAGCACTATTATAGTGTAAATTTATTCTCACAAATGGGTTATTTCTTAGCTTCTGTTCATTAACAATAGTCCCATTGTCAGAACTGCCCATATTACATTCAAACCATGGCTAGCCTCTATTCCTTCTCCAAGTTTTTTGTCCTAGCTATTGTTCTCTTAATTCTTTGTGTTGGATAGCAACAACTAACATATCCATCTTTGAACACCCTGTTTGAGGCAGGGAGGTATATATCTAGACTACTGTAGTGTATTTAGCGGAGTGCATATCATGCCAAGCATTCTATGTTGGGAAGACTAACAGAATGTTAAAACAATGTATATTGCAACATATGAGTGACATCAGATTATTTTTGAGAAGTAATGCTCTATATCAACATAATGAAATAAAGAGCATACATTTCAGTTTATGGTGTTATACTCTCAAAAAGTGAGTATGAGGGGAAGGTGACATTGTACATAGTACTGAATTAGCTGAGTTAAGATGGATAGCTGAATTGCAAGGTAACCATACACCTGGATTAAATGCTTGTATGCCTTTAAAACCCTTATTGAAGGGGTGTAGGTTCTGCTATTGATTCTAATTGGTTGCTATTTGTTTAAATATGGTTGGTTTAAACTGTTTTTTAGATATGATGAAGAGCTAATGCTCGAAAGTGCTTATCTGTGTGTTAAATAAAGTTTTAACTCGTGGTGGCTCCATTGGGTTTTCTTTTTATCCTGTAAATACAAACATATCTATTGTGAAATGTACATAGCAGTGCTCTCTGTTTGTTCCACTTAAACAATATCTCCTTGTGTATTTCTTTGGCTTTAAGCTTGTGACTGAAAAGGGTCCCTGGATGAGTTTACTTACATAGTCAACAAATTAAAAAAATAAGTAACTAACTGACTAAGTGCAGATTCATTCTATTGGTAGAACCCCAGATACACCATTGCAATTTGCTAAAAAATTCCGCATGACTTCCAGTGATTCATAGGACCACTTTTCTTGTCTGTATTCTAATTTACAAGGTGCTAAAACATGGTCACTGCCCCCCCCCCCCTTAAGAGTGAAACTACCATTACAAGACAACCCTTATGTAGTGGAAAATAAGCAGGATGGTAATTTCACTCCAGTAAGTCTTCATTTTAAAACTGATATAGGTGAGAGAAACTTCTCTACACTGGGACTGCAACCTGGATCCACCTACCCACTGACATCAAAAGTCAAGAAACCATGAAAAGCTTCAAAGATGCATGTAAAGAGCATTTCCTTACTGAATCTACCCACAGCTACTACCATGACAATGGTCAGGAAAGTTGCCATCCTATATAATGAATACTAGAATACATTTAAGAAGATTTTTCTTTGACGTGGCATCTTATAACACAAATATTTCACACATATATAGGAGTTTATGTATTATGATTGTGCTATATTTGATGTACATCTTAGCTTCCATTTTGTATTTATATATTTTTTTTCAATGCACTCTGGATCTTTTAGTGTCATTCTATCTGCATTCAATATTACTATGTTCTGAATTTTGCTATGTACTCATTTTGTATATAATATTGCTAATTGAAAGACTGTAAGGTATTTTCTGCTCTTTGAAATTGGGTTGTGGCTGAAAAGAAAAAGAACTTGCCCAGCAGCAACAGGACCCAGAATAACCAGTAAATGTTTGTATAACAATCCAGACTTTATTGTACAAAAATAAAACCAAGCGCTTTCGCTCGGTTATTACTGAGCTTTTTCAAGGTGACAAAGGTTTTGTCACCTTGAAAAGCTTCGATAACTTCGGCGCGGTTTTATTTTTGTACAATAAAGTCTGGATTGTTATACAAACGTTTACTGGTAATTCTGGGTCCTGTCGCTGCTGGACAAGTTCTTTTTCTTAGTTTATTCTCCACTGTTTTTTGTGGCTGAAAAGAGTCAATGGACCAGCCCACTTGCCAGCTGAACAAATAGTAAATAAACGAATAAATAAAGCCAATCCAGATGTCTGAGCTGAATTTCATTGCAAGTAGAAGTACAAAACAAAACAAATACCAAAAAAATGAAATAAAGAAACTGCAATGTGAGTTATTAATATATATAATTACGCCACCTCGATGAAAAGGAGAAGGGTAATACATTTATTTTTATATTTTTATTTGTTAACCAGGTAGGTGGACTCATCTGTGGACCCTCTTTAGCCATTACCAAGGCCCAGAAGGCAATACAGAGTATAATATACTACTGCAGTTATAGATAAGCACAGGTGATAATATCCATAAATGAAAAAATATAATGAAGCATTGGTAAAATACATTATGTAAAACCAAAATCAACATATACAAGGCACCATATTATAAAGGTAACAAACTACGCAAATATGTATACTAACATTAACTTTCTACATTTACATTTACTTTCTTCAGTACAATTTTTTTTTCAAGTATGTGTTTGAATCCTTTGAGGTTCGTCACTGACCTAATGGATTCAGAAATCCGGTTCCAGCATACCGGTGCCATTTTAAAAAATGCACATTCAGAGTAGTAAGTTTGAATTGAGGTCTTTTTAGTTGGAGTGAGTCACTTGATCTAAGTGAGTGAGTTGGTTCCCTAATATGTAGTAATTTTTTTTTTGTTTGTTTATGGAGAACAGCAGCTTTCAAAGCGAAGCTTGCAGATGATCGTTGCTAAAAGGAAGGTGGCCCTAGTAGCTACAGGAATCCATTTGTCTCACTGAAGTGCTGTGCAGTGATGTTCACAGTAACTGACCAGGTGTATAAATCTAAGTATTTTATTTTCAGTTGCTTGAATCAAGAAGCTGTTATGACCAGAGAGAGAAGAAATGATAGAAGGAGAATAGTCCATTCCGAGGAGTAGCTTCATTAACAGGGACATCGGCCACCTACAGACACTCAATCCCACACAGTTTAGTTTTGTCAAGGGGAGGTCATACCTGTTAAATTTGGTCAAATTGTTTGAGACAGTCACCAAGGCCATAGACGAGGGGAAGATGGTGCACACCGCCTACCTTGGCCTGGTCAAGGTCTTTGATACTATTCCCCACTCAGGTATAATAGATAAACTCTGTCATCTATGCATCAATCTATACATTACCAGATGGGTAGCAAAGTGGCTCACTGATAGAACCCACCTAGTCAAAATAGGGGAAGCCACCTCAACTAGTAGACCCATAACAAGTGGTGTACCTCAGTAGTCAGTCTTGGGGGGCCTCTGCTGTTTGGAATATACTTCTCAGAGGTGCAGGCCAAATCTAGTGAGCTATGGCCGACCAAGTTTGCAGATGACTGCAATATGGGTACTGTCATCAATTCTCCTGATATTGTGGACATCCGCCAAGAGGGTCTCACGCAAACAAATGTCTGGTGACAGAAACATGGCCTCAAACTGAATGCCAAAAAATGCATAATCATCCCCTTTTAGGGAGAATGATGTCCCCACAAATTATCACATAGACAATAAGGCACTAAGCACACAATCAGTCGTGAGGGGCTTGGGAACCCAGGTTGATAGCAGACTGACATTTGACCACCATATTGCCTCATTGTATGGAAAGCTTTCTACATGGCCCACCTCATTAGTAAGGGTATCTCATCCAGGGACAAGGTGGTCATAACATCCCTGCATTCTTCCCTTATAAGACCGATTATTGAATTGGGGGGGTTGGGAGGGTGACTTAATGGCTAAGGTGTTTGCCTTACAAACACAAGGTGCAGGGTTTGAGTCTCACAAGGGATAATTGGCTAAGTTTAAGATGGCTCACAAGGGCAGTTAGCTTAGTACTGAACTATGAACCTATGAACCTATGAATACAATGCCCCTTTCTGCATGTACCTCACAAAGCACATTCAGCAGCTGGAGAGACCATAGAAATTCCTCACCCATAGAATCCGGGGCCTCAAACATCTACCCTACACAGACAGGCTAAAAACCATGTCCCTCTATTCAGTCTCCTACAGACTCCTCAGAGGTGACCTCTGTCTGGCATACAAAGCAATCTCAGACTCCATCCTGATGGGACTGTTGCATATCCGCAAGTCAAGCTCCACTTGTGTAACCCACACACGAGACCTCAACCTGGTCTGTGACATCAATAGGACTTGTTGGTGGGATAGATTTGTGTCCCAGAGACTCCCCCTTTTGTGGAATAGACTCCCTCTACACATAAAGCAGAGTACCTCATTAAACTATTTTTAGTGCAACCTGGATAACTGGATGGGGAACAGAAAATACTCCCCTCGGATTCCACCTATGTCCATACTGGACAGTGGCATAGAGTGTTGATTTGTTGGAACATGGGCTAAATTCTTGGCTAGGCTTGTAAGGGTCTCAAGGCTGATAGCCTAGTAACTTCCTATGATCATATGTTGACAGAAATAAAAAGGCTGGCTTCTGGAGTGAGCAAATTGGATTTTCTATAAGTAACTTTTAGCTGGGTGAGAACTTTGTCCACCTATGCTTCGGCTGTGCACATGAACATTAAGAATCTGATCAATTGTAATCTCTAAATATTTCTGAAGAGTTGCAGCATGCAGAGGGGTTCCCATGAGTGTGTCTGAGTTTATGTTATGCTCTCAGTAACATATTGGTGTTTTTCAGTATTGTTTGGCAGCTTTTTCTCTGGTTAGACAACTCCAGATCTGTTCAAACTAGCTCTGCATCTGATTGAAATAGTGCTGGCAGAGTTTCCGACCACTGTTAGGGCAATGTCATCTGCGTAAAGAGTGCCGCTGATATTGGGCAATTCCCAGAGGAAATCATTTATGTGATGGTGAATGAATAGCAGTCCAAGTACAGAGCCTTGAGGAATCCCCTGGTTAACAGTTCCAGTAAATGCTTTGCTCCCTTCCCCCTTAATGCTAAAAGATCTGTTAGCTACATAGTTTTTGCTTCAGTCTGTCACTTTCTCAGAGAAACCACACACATTTATTTTGTGTAGGAGCACTGTGTGAGCAACCATTTTGGACGTTCTTTTTAGATTAAAGCATAGGGCACACAATATAATCTCAGAGGTAACATTTTTGAAGAGTTGATTGGTGAGTGAGTAGATTGCTGTAAATTTACGTAATTCGGGTGAAAGCCATTCTGTCCATTAAAATAGTTATGTTTTATTGTTGTTATAATATCATTACTGTAATTATCACAGTCTATTTCTAACATTATGTATATGTTTCTGAACTTATTGTTCATAGGTTCATAGGTGTATACTAGGCTAATAGCCCTGGAGCCTTTACAAGCCTAACCCATAGGATTACCCTGGCATCGTGCCACCCAACCTTAGTTCCCAGTGCCTCTGTCGAGTAGAGCCATTGCAGTGATCCCCAGGGTGAATTTCTATTTCCCATCCACTCATCAAGATTTCTCTTGAAGAGGGCCAGTGAGGTGCTCTGTTTGACATGTATGGGAAGTCTATTCCATAGTATGGGCAGTCTTTCAGTTATAAGCCTGTCCCTCCAGCATGTTCTGTTGATTGTGATAATGAGGGTGAGGTCTCTGGAGCATGTGGTGTGCAGGGGTTGGGATTTCTTTAGATGTAGCATTCCAGCTGGGTCAGACATGGCTTTGTAAGTCAAGCAGAGATCGCCTCTAAGTAGGCGATATGAGACAGAGAACAGATGGAATTTTTTTGAGTCTGCCCATATAGGACAAGTATTTAAGGCCTAGGATCCTCTTTGTGAGGTACTTTTGAGGCTTCTCCAGTTGCTGCAGATGTCTAGTGAGGTACATGCCAAATGGGGCATTGTACTCGATGATTGGCCTAATCAGGGAAGATTAGAGGGAGACAATGACTTCTTTCTACCTGGATGCAAAACCCTTAGTAATGAGATGTGCCACATAGAAGGACTTTCTTACCACAGTGGCAATGTGGTGCTCAAAAGAGAGGTTGCTGTCAACCTGTATTCCCAGATCTCTTATAACGCCTCCTGTGTTCAGTGGACAACCATCAATGTGGCAATTCATGGGAATTGGGTTTTTCCCAAAGGGAATGAGGACACATTTTTTTGGCATTGAGCTTAAGGCCATGGTTCTGACATCAGCCATTGGTCTCAGTGAGACCTTCCTGTACTTTGTCAGCATCACTTGGGGAGTTAATAATAACTCCCAACTTGCAATCGTCTGCAAACTTTGTCAGCCAGAGTCCCTTCATGTTGGCCTGGACTTCAGAGAAGTAGATACCAAACAGGAGAAGACCCAGGACCGAAACTTGTGGGACTGCACTCGTGACTAGTCGGCACTCTGACTCGGTGTCAGCTACATTTACACTGTGGGTTCTACTTGTGTGCCAGTTTGCAACCCACCTAGTGATATAGGAGTTGATGGCTAGCTTAGTGAGTTTTTCTATGATTCCTGACTGGGGAATGGTATCAAAGGCCTTGACCAGATAAAGGTAGGCTGTATGAACCACCTTGCCTTCATCCGCAGCTCTGGTGACTGACTCAAAGACGTTGACCAAGTTGAGCAGGCATGATCTACCCTTCACAAAACCAAACTGTGTGGGATCCAGAGTTTGGAGATTCCCTATATCCCTGTTTATTAGGGCCATGATGATAAGAGTGTTTTGGAGGTGAAAAGAGTGTCAGATAGAGTGATGTCTATGAAGCTGGAAATTGATGGTGTAATGATGAATGTTGTTAGTGCATATGCTCCACAAGTTGGGTGTGCGATGGATGAGAAAGAAAAATTTTGGAGTGAGTTGGATGAAGTGGTGATGACTGTACCCAAAGGTGAGAGACTGGTGATTGGAGCAGATTTCAATGGGCAAGTTGGTGAAGGGAACAGAGGTGATGAGGAAGTGATGGGTAGGTATGGTGTTAATCAAAGGAATGCAAAAGGTCAGATGGTAGTGGATTTTGCGAAAAGGATGGACATGGTTGTGATGAATACATATTTTAACAAGAGGGAGGAGCATAGGGTGACATACAAGAGTGGAGGAAGATGCACACAGGTGGATTATATCTTATGTAGAAGGGCCAGTCTGATGGAGATTGGAGACTGTAAAGTGGTGGCAGGGGAAACAGTAGTTAGGCAGCATAGGATGGTGGTTTGTAGGATGACATTGGTGATCAAGAAGAGGAGGATGAGTGTGAGGGCAGCACCAAGGATCAAATGGTGGAAATTGAAAAAGGGTAATTGTGAGGTAATGTTCAGGGAAGAGATAAGACAGGCACTGGGTGGCAGTGAAGAGTTACCGAATAGCTGTGTAACTACAGCAGGGCTAGTAAGAGAGATGGCTAGAAAGGTGCTTGGTGGGACATCTGGACAGAGGAAGGAGGACAAGGAGACCTGGTGGTGGAATGAAGAAGTACAGGAGAGTATACAGAGAAAGAGGTTGATGAAGAAGAAGTGGGATTGTCAAAGAGATGAAGAAAGTAGACAAGAGTATAAGGAGATGAGGTGCATTGTAAAGAGAGAGGTGGTGAAGGCTAAGGATAAGGCATATGAAGAGTTGTATAAAAGGTCTAGAGAGAAGAGGAATGAAGGTCAGCAGGACTAAGACAGAATATATGTGTGTGAATGAGAGGGAGGATAGAGGAATGCTGACGATGCAGGGAGTAGAGGTGGTGAAGGTGAATGAGTTTAAGTACTTAGGATCGACAGTTCAGAGTAATGGTGAGTGTGGAAGAGAGGTGAAGAAGAGAGTACAGGCAGGATGGAGTGGGTGGAGAAGAGTGTCAGGAGTGATTTGTGACAGACGAGTAACAGTAAGAGTGAAAGGGAAGGTCTGCAAGAGGATAGTGAGACCAGTTATGTTATATGGGTTGGAGACAGTGGCATTAACAAAAAGGCAGGAGTCAGAGCTTGACGTGGCAGAGTTGAAGATGTTAAGATTTGCACTGGGTGTGACGAGGATGGACAGGATTAGGAATAAGTATATTAGAGGGTCAGCCCAGGTTGGAAGGTTTGGAGACAAAGCCAGAGAGGCAAGATTACGTTGGTTTGGACATTTGCTGAGGAGGGATGCAGAGTATATTGGGAAAAAGATGCTAAGGATGAAGCTGCCAGGTAACAGGAAAAGAGAAAGGCCTAAGATAAGGTTTATGGATGTGGTGAGAGAGGATATGGAGGTGGTTGGTGTGACAAAGCAAGATGCAGAGGACAGGAAGAAATGGAAACAGCTGATCTGCTGTGGTGACTCCTAATGGAAGCAGCCGAAAGAAGAAGAATATACATTCCATAGCTTTGCATGTCAGACTCGTCGGGCTAATGTGGCGATAGTTCCTGGGGTCCGTAGTCACTCCTCCTTTGTGGGGAGGGATGACTGTGGTAGTGCGCCATTTGTTAGGGACCGAGCCTAAGGTGAGGCTGATTGAACAGGGCACACAGGTGAGGTGCCAGTTCACTCTGTATTTCATGTAGAACACAGCCAGGGATATTGTCAAGTTCCATAGAAGCTGTATTGTTGGCCCTGTTATATCTATGTTTTGTTAAAAATTGTAACTTGGTTTGGAAAACAATAAAAAATATAACAGAATAAAATGCCATATTTTGTGCTGTAGACTATTATCTATTTCTACATTATTTTCTCCAATATTTTTGTAAGTGGACACCAATTAGCAAATGGTCAATAGTCATTAGCATTTAAGGCAATAGCTGCTTTTTCAAGAGGAGTAACATGAGCATGCTTAAAGTCGTATGGTAATTTGTTGCTTATGAGGTATAAATTAAAAATATGTGCATTAGGTTTACACAAGTATTGACTACCAAGAAGACAAATAAAAGACTGCATTGGATAAAATTCATGCAAATAGCCCACATGAAGCTGATCGAAAAGTTCTTGGACATGTTATACTGTAATACATTTAAAACGGCATTGTGGATACTCGACAATTCTGTGTAGGAAGTGGGCGAGCGGGTATTTTAAATAGGAGCGTGGCAGTATGGGGTGGCAGTATTGTCTGTTGTAGAATATTCTATATGAGAATAATAGTGTTTGATATTTTAAGGAAGATTTAGTTTTGTTTTTATGCTTTATCTTTGCACTTATGTCCACAGTTAGCCAGGTTGTGGTGAGTCTTTGAACACCTGAATTTTCTTGCTGGACATAATTCATCCAGACTGGGAAAAGCAGGTTATACAGTGTTTCCAGTACTGTATTAGGACGTGTGGAATTGTATACTGGAGACCAGTCAGTTAAAATAAGTTTTGCTGAAAGATTCTCTTGTGAGCACCAATTAGTATCTCAGCAGTTGAAGACCCCCTGGTGAGGGTTTACACTGGTTTACTGTTCAAGACGTTATTATTAGGTTGTGATCTCTGAATGTATCAAGTAGGACAGCTAAATGACACAACTTTTTAGGAATATTAGTTAGCACTGTACAAAAGGGAAGCCTTCTTAGTTCAACGGTTCATTCTTGTTCTTGTTTGCACCAGTTGTGAGAATCCGAGGGTGGCTGTGATCCCACAGAGTTCAGCTTTGTGTTGACTTTTCCAGTCAAGTTTAAGTTCACCCACTATAATTAGAAGTTATTTGTGAGAAATATAAAAAATGTATTCTGAGCCAAAACAAATCTAACATTTTCAAAACATTTATTTGTAATAAGAAATCGTGATAGACAGCAAACCATTCATGTTTATGTGAATGAACTGAAAAGCGGGGAAAAGATTGAATTCTAGTGAACTGCATGATTCATTAATCAAAGACAGAATAGCCCATGATACTAAAACTGATGGAGTGACAGGCACACTGTAAACAGAATGAGGTCTAAAGTTTAGATAAAGCACTGGAGATGTACAGAGTGAGATAAATTACTAATATTTAATTAAAGGAGCTAACAGAAGGGATGAAGTGTGTTCAGTCAAAACTTCTTTCTTTCTTTCTTTTTCTTTCTTTCTTTATTTTATTTAACATTTCTTTACTAGGAAAGTCCATATGGGACAGAGCCCATTTTCAGCAGAGGCCCAGGGAGAAATGCTCCAGATGCATGTTTATGGAATAATAAACACTATTAGAAATAACAAGGGGCTATTAACAAAATTACACTAAAATTGTTATTGTAGGATGTCCTGCAGTGGAAAAAGTAATCTTTGTTTTTGACTTATTCATATTTTCAGATATATGTTCATGTTTTCTAAATTGAGACACCAACATGTTTTTGAGATGTACGGCATGAAACACTAATGTGGAAGACAGGACAACTCACTGTCAATGATTATATGACACTATACTGGAAATATTGCTAGTTTGCTAGTAATTATGAAAATAAGCAATATTTCCTTATGTACTTAACAGTTCAAAAAATGAGTGACTTACAAACTATTGCATGACATTAACTGAAACCTTAGATGTCATTGAAGAAAACTTACTTTACTAGTTGCACTATAAGTTGCACATCGTAAGAGATATCTAGTATTATTCCCAAGACATGCGTCTGGAACATTTCTTCCCAGGCTTCCATTGAAAATGGGCTCTGTCCCAGTCGGACTTTCCCAGTAAACAAATGTTGAATAAATAAATAAAAATTAATTGTTTCACTAATGATACACCTAAGTATACATTTTCATATTTATGTAAATATCTCAATAAACATGTACTTATAGAGAAATTTCTTGTTGTCCTATGACATTTTATGTCTGCTTAACAAAAAATGTTCTAACAATACATGCCTAGCTTCTACAGTTTTCAAGATATGAAAATTGGATTGGGAAAGTTTTCAAAAAAATATAATTTGGGGATTTGTTTATACGATAACATATGAATGCACTGACTATTATCACTGTAAAGAACACTTCTTATTGATAACATTGCTATTTGCACATTTTAATAGCTTTTATTGTTCAAAAATATTTTCATTTGCTTATCTTATGCTTTTTAAGTTTATTTTTCAGAATGTGCTCTGGAATGCAAGATAAAGGCTGGTAGAGGTGTGACATTCCATACCACATAGGTGTTAGTGAGTTAATACCATTAGATGACGCACCTGTTACACAAACTATGCGGGTTTTGTCTTTTAGCCAGTTTACCATCCAACTTACTACATAGGGATTTTTATGTGCAATATGTACCTTACTTATAGTGTCTGTATGGAGCATGCTGCCAAGCACTTTGGCTAGATTGTGATATGTTGTCTGAATAGCATGACCACTATCAACAGAGTGTAAGACCCTCACAATGAAAATGAAAATGAAGAACAAAAACTTCGGACTCTCCACGTTACATGAAATAATTTATTAGAAAAGAAAAGACAAACGGTGAGCGCTTTCGCGTATGCTCTGATACGCTTCTTCAGACAATATACAACTAGAAACAGTCAGTATATTTATAGGGAGGCATAGTTCAATAAATGTAGTTAATTAATTAATCAATTAGCTAATAATTCAATTAAAATGGTCATTATCTGTAGAAAATTTAAAGCAACACAATAGTAAGAACACTGAATACAGTAAGACATACATAATTTAGTGTCCATTTAAAGTTATCTAAAATTCACTTAGATATATATCATCTTCATGTATAACGTATTATACGATATATGATTCATCTTTATTCATACCCTTTCTTGAATCAAAATCTGTCAGATGGTAATTATTATATAAAATATTATAAATATTATAAATATATAAATATTCAGATATTAGACATTTGAAAATGTATTTTGACAGTAAGTATACATAAAATGAAGTAGATGAATGAATAAATAAATAAATAAATATATAGATAAATAACTGTATAGATGGACCAATAAATTTTATGATGTCAAAAGGATTTTCAGAAGAATTTAAATCAGCATTCTTGTCTAAACATTCTTGCTAATTTTGTATAGCATATAATAACAAATACTATAATGAATATAAATATAAATATAAACATTTTGTGACCAACATAAATTTGTATAAAATATTTTGTAAAGTCATATTTCATGATTCAGAAATTACCCTAAGCAATAAATTAATAATAAATTATTATTTTAATAGGTTAATCAATTAATTAATAAATAAATATGTTATAGCTTGTTTAAAAACCACTTTTTGATAGAACATTAAAATAAAATAAAAATATAAACACCAGTGTACAAATATAAAAATAAATATATGTATAAATAAATAAATATTCATATGGTTTATAAACCTTAGAAGCATTAGAAGTAATAGTAGAAATGTGTTTCAAAGGTATTTCAAAAACTGCATTTATTATAATACCATCAATATTTCATGGACCAATATGAACATTAAAGTATTAAGGGAAAGATAAATAAACGTATAGATAAGTAAATAAATAAATAAATGTTTCATACATTAGATGTGGTTAATGAAATTAGTTAAATAAAATTCATAATAAAAAATGCTGTATGCCACAAGATAGAATAAAATATAATATATCAGAGAAATAGGATATGGATAATAAAATTATCTCCGGTTATTAAGAAAGGATCTTATTGTAATATAATTATTTAGTCCAGGAGGATAGTGGCCTCTAAGTCTGAGAATCCATTTCAATTCATTTAATTCAATCGAGTTTATGTAGTCACCACCTCTAGCATTAGCTTCCACTATTTGTAATACCCTAAAAACAAAAGAGTGTGATGAGTTAGATATAATATGTTTAGCTAGGGCGTTTAGCTCATTCTTCTTTTTGATATCGTACTGGTGATTATAGATTCTATTTCTCAGTTTCCTTTTAGTAAGGCCTATATAGAATACAGGGCAGCATTCACAAGTGGCCAGGTAAATTAGGCCTGAGGTATCACAAGTGGCCCTAAATCTTGGTTTGAAGACATAGTGAAATTCTGGATGTGTAAAATCTTGTGATTTAGTAATAAATTTACAATAATTGCAATGCTGACAAGGGTAAGTCCCAAAAGGGTATGTTGACTTTTGTAAATCATTGCTAGTCAAATCAGATCTATCACACAATAAAGATTTCAGATTTTTATTACTCCTATAAATTATATGTGGGTTACTGCCTACTATCTTTAATGTAGGTTCATCTATCAGTAGGACTTTCCAGTTATTAAGTAATATTTTTCTGATGTTCTGAAAGTCATTTGTGTAAGTTGTGATAAAAGATACTTTCTCCTTGTAATTATGTGTATCACTTTTAAAGGCAGGGAAAAAAATGTTGCCTTTTATATCATTAGGTTCTAAATTATCTTGAAACAGAATACTATTCCTAACATTCATTATTAAATCATAATCATAGCCCCTTTCTAAAAACATATCTACCATATTATCTGCCTCTCTTTTTAAATCTTTTTTATCAATACAGATTTTACTTAATCTAGTAAATTGACTTCTTAGTATTCCTTTAAAAATGTGGCGCAGATGCATACTATCATATTTCAAAATTGTGTTCCTCCAGCATTTTTTCTTGTATAATGTAGATACCAATCTCCCATTCCTGATATTTAAACTAACATCCAGGAAATTCACTGATAAGTATGATGTTTCAATGGAGAATCTAAGAAAGGTAGTTGTAGTTTCTAAGTGTGCTTTAAAGGAAAAAAATTCTTCCATGGAGCCATCCCATACAATTAAGATGTCATCCACAAAACGCCTATAGACTAAAACTTTATTAAATAAAATATGTTGAAAAACATGGTTTAATTCCCAGTGATGCATGACTAAATTAGCATATGTGTTTGCACAGGGGGTACCCATAGCCACACCACAAGTCTGTAGGTATAGGTCACCCCCAAATGCAAACACATTGTTGCTAAGAACCAATTCTAATAGTTGACAAATTAGGATCGTTTTATTCCCATCTATTGTAGGAGTATGTTGTAGTAATTCACGTATTGCTTCAATCCCATCTTCATTGGGAATTGAGGTGAAAAGACTCTGTGCATCCATTGTGATAAGTAAATGTTTGTCTTGTATGAAAGTAGAATCAAATGAATGTAAATAGTCTATAAGCTGATAAGTGTCCCTAAGGATCGTAGGAATAGCATCAACTAAAGGTCTTAAAGTGTTTTCTAGGTAAATGGATATGTTCTCAGTAATCCATTTAGCTCCAGATACTATCGGACGCATGGGTGGTGGTTTGATTCCTTTATGCATTTTTGGTAGCCCTTTAATAATAGGGACAACAGGAGTATCAATGGAGAAAAATTCATACAAACTATTAGGTATCTGGTAACACATAAGCAAATCATAAAGATCTTCCTTAACTGTTTTAATTATTTGATCTAACTTAGCTTGACTAATTGGAAAATATGTGGCATCAGCATTCAACATTTGATTCATTAAAACATTGTAGTCAGCTGTATCAAACAGTGCTATGCCTCCCCCTTTATCTACTGGTCTGAAGGTCACGGAATAATCATGACTAAAATTTTGTAGTGACTTCATAGTGTCACTTGACATATTAAAATAAGCACATTTCTTTTTTCCATTATAGAAATAGTGATAAAAATCAATTTCACATAATTTAACAAAAGAATCTACATGATGAGGCATAATTGGTACAAAAGAGCTTTTCTTTTTGTAAAGAGAAAAGTTAACAGCATTGTCAGAGGTTAACTTCGTTTCCTTTGAAAAGTGCAATTTTAGGGTGACAGAGCGAGCAAACAAACGCAAGTCTATTAAAACATCTGATAATTTGCTCCCTTGTGAGGGAACAAAAGACAAGCCATTATTTAATAAAGCAATATCATTGGTATTTAAAACATACCTAGACATATTAAAGTAAAGTGTTACTGTTGTTTTTGTCTTCTGGGCTGATACGCATTCGTTTCGCCGGAGAATTTTCTTTTTCTGGTTTCCCAGCTGTTCTTTCTTCCCTTCGTAAACAATGGTTTCCTGATGGGTAAGGGTAAAAAAGGTGTGTTGTTTTCTATCTGGTGTTTACTAATAGCTCCCATGTTGTGCTGCAAGGATTTAGCTGCTTTATTTGCTTCTTGATTTGGAAGCGGGGTAGAAATAAAAGCAGTACTCTTTACAGAAGCAAATGTTTCAGGTGGCGTGGTGAATGATTCATGGGAAGTGTCCTTGTGAGAAACAAGCATAGGTTCTGATGTTGTTGGACCAATAGGAATTGACGCAGTAAGTGTACGATCCAACGGCGCTAAACTTGGAGCTGGGTTTTCTCTTATAGAATAATGGTCAGACCTCCTGGGCCAAACAAAGACGCTGCCCGTTGAGAAGTCCCTGAAATCACGTTGAAGCTTCCTAAGTTTAGTTTGCTGAAGCTTCATAGCATAGGTATTAACTTGGCAGTACATGTTCTCTAATTTCCGCAAGCAGAAAGGATCAGGAAAATTGTCACGTAGCTCAGTGTTAGTGTCATTAACTTTAGATAGTAGCTCCTTTTCAAGTGGTTCAAAATAATCAATTAGGAGCTGCATATATTTGTGGCTAGCCTCAATGTTTATATCTTGCCATTTTTTGAGCAATGTTGGGTGCGTATCTCCGTATGTAGGCATAACAAGAATACGCATCCCACGTGGAATAAGCTTGTAGTGTAGGCACGCCTCTAGATGTTTGCGTTGCCATATCATCCGCTGCAACTTATATAAGTCATTTTCAAGCACTTTTACATTGGAATTAAAAAGCTCTAAGTTGTCAATGTTAACTTCCGTTGAGTTTGGAACTGGAACGTTCAAATCCAGAGCCAATAAAGGATTTGACTTACATGAGGTGATGGCAGTCCATTGCTGTTCATTAGTTAGTCTCCTCGGTTCTGGGTTGTAATCCAGTTTAACGTCTGAGTTCGCCATAACGTGTGCTGTAGAGATCCCAAAACAGCCAAGGCAAATATAAAAACACAGACGGATCTCAATCAGCTGAAGAGTCTGAGGTTAAATTAAGCGATGAAAATGAAGAACAAAAACTTTGGACTCTCCACGTTGCATGAAATAATTTATTAGAAAAGAAAAGACAAACGGTGAGCGCTTTCGCGTATGCTCTGATACGCTTCTTCAGACAATATACAACTAGAAACAGTCAGTATATTTATAGGGAGGCATAGTTCAATAAATGTAGTTAATTAATTAATCAATTAGCTAATAATTCAATTAAAATGGTCATTATCTGTAGAAAATTTAAAGCAACACAATAGTAAGAACACTGAATACAGTAAGACATACATAATTTAGTGTCCATTTAAAGTTATCTAAAATTCACTTAGATATATATCATCTTCATGTATAACGTATTATACGATATATGATTCATCTTTATTCATACCCTTTCTTGAATCAAAATCTGTCAGATGGTAATTATTATATAAAATATTATAAATATTATAAATATATAAATATTCAGATATTAGACATTTGAAAATGTATTTTGACAGTAAGTATACATAAAATGAAGTAGATGAATGAATAAATAAATAAATAAATAAATAAATAAATAAATAAATAAATAGATAAATAACTGTATAGATGGACCAATAAATTTTATGATGTCAAAAGGATTTTCAGAAGAATTTAAATCAGCATTCTTGTCTAAGCATTCTTGCTAATTTTGTATAGCATATAATAACAAATACTATAATGAATATAAATATAAATATAAACATTTCATGACCAACATAAATTTGTATAAAATATTTTGTAAAGTCATAATTCATGATTCAGAAATTACCCTAAGCAATAAATTAATAATAAATTATTATTTTAATAGGTTAATCAATTAATTAATAAATAAATATGTTATAGCTTGTTTAAAAACCACTTTTTGATAGAACATTAAAATAAAATAAAAATATAAACACCAGTGTACAAATATAAAAATAAATATATGTATAAATAAATAAATATTCATATGGTTTATAAACCTTAGAAGCATTAGAAGTAATAGTAGAAATGTGTTTCAAAGGTATTTCAAAAACTGCATTTATTATAATACCATCAATATTTCATGGACCAATATGAACATTAAAGTATTAAGGGAAAGATAAATAAACGTATAGATAAGTAAATAAATAAATAAATGTTTCATACATTAGATGTGGTTAATGAAATTAGTTAAATAAAATTCATAATAAAAATGCTGTATGCCACAAGATAGAATAAAATATAATATATCAGAGAAATAGGATATGGATAATAAAATTATCTCCGGTTATTAAGAAAGGATCTTATTGTAATATAATTATTTAGTCCAGGAGGATAGTGGCCTCTAAGTCTGAGAATCCATTTCAATTCATTTAATTCAATCGAGTTTATGTAGTCACCACCTCTAGCATTAGCTTCCACTATTTGTAATACCCTAAAAACAAAAGAGTGTGATGAGTTAGATATAATATGTTTAGCTAGGGCGTTTAGCTCATTCTTCTTTTTGATATCGTACTGGTGATTATATATTCTATTTCTCAGTTTCCTTTTAGTAAGGCCTATATAGAATACAGGGCAGCATTCACAAGTGGCCAGGTAAATTAGGCCTGAGGTATCACAAGTGGCCCTAAATCTTGGTTTGAAGACATAGTGAAATTCTGGATGTGTAAAATCTTGTGATTTAGTAATAAATTTACAATAATTGCAATGCTGACAAGGGTAAGTCCCAAAAAGGTATGTTGACTTTTGTAAATCATTGCTAGTCAAATCAGATCTATCACACAATAAAGATTTCAGATTTTTATTACTCCTATAAATTATATGTGGGTTACTGCCTACTATCTTTAATGTAGGTTCATCTATCAGTAGGACTTTCCAGTTATTAAGTAATATTTTTCTGATGTTCTGAAAGTCATTTGTGTAAGTTGTGATAAAAGATACTTTCTCCTTGTAATTATGTGTATCACTTTTAAAGGCAGGGAAAAAATTGTTGCCTTTTATATCATTAGGTTCTAAATTATCTTGAAACAGAATACTATTCCTAACATTCATTATTAAATCATAATCATAGCCCCTTTCTAAAAACATATCTACCATATTATCTGCCTCTCTTTTTAAATCTTTTTTATCAATACAGATTTTACTTAATCTAGTAAATTGACTTCTTAGTATTCCTTTAAAAATGTGGCGCGGATGCATACTATCATATTTCAAAATTGTGTTCCTCCAGCATTTTTTCTTGTATAATGTAGATACCAATCTCCCATTCCTGATATTTAAACTAACATCCAGGAAATTCACTGATAAGTATGATGTTTCAATGGAGAATCTAAGAAAGGTAGTTGTAGTTTCTAAGTGTGCATACCCTCACAATGAAGTTAACTAGATGTAATAGGCAGGATTTCTCTTTGAAAGTCTAGCCTAATGAGACTGTTGATATAAAAATTAAAGAGATCAGTTATGATATGCCCCATAGCTTTGAGGATCAGGCTCATAAGACTAATGGATCTATAAGTACTGGGGTCTGTTTTTGGGCCATCGTTGGGGAGGGACAGCATCACTGCTGTATGCTACAATTTGGGAGTAAACCCTTTGGCTAAGCTTAGGCTAAGTAATTTGAGGAGAAGTTTAGTGAAGTCATGTTTGGTGCTATTTATTAAACAACCAGATATGTTGTCAGGTCTAATGAAGAGAGTAATGTTAGTGTTTGCTGGCACCTTCAGAACATGTTCCTCTGTGATAATAGTTGTCTAAGTAATTCTGGGATATGTACACTTTGGATAGACTTTGGATATATGTTTTGGGGTGAAATTTGCATTAAACTTGCTTGTTAGTACATTGGCGATACCTACTGGGTTGGGGTATTGAGTATGGCTATACACACAAAATAATAAAATATTTACTTTTAATGGCATATGCAGCAGTTGTGGTATCAGAAATCATTCTGTGAAAGTGTGTTAGTAGAACAACAAAATGTTTTACTGTATTTGCAAGTTGTAAAATTTAAAATAAAAAAGAAACTAGGATAGCAATTGTGAAAATCCAGAGAAAGGTGCCAGTACAGACTGAAGGAAGCAATGGCGTGTCCAAGCCAGTTATTAGTTAATAAGATCATTGTTAATGGTAAATGCATTGACTTTAAGTTAGAAATGGAATGGGGTGTACTATTTTGACAGTATCAAGATTTAAAGTGTAGTGTAAGTACCACCTCAGGTCTCCCCTGAAGAGATGCCACATAGTCAAAAAAAGGATAAATTTGTTTGTGTCTTTCGGCTTTTCCTGGTTAGGGGTCACCACAGTGGAACTCCGGTCTGCTAATGATTGGCAGTAGAGTTTTACGTACTGGCTTGCCAGGCCTAATGCACAACCTTCAATGAAGGAATGCCCATTCACGCATGTCGCTACACAGAAGACAGTCTAACTGAGTATCGAATGGGCAATGTCTAACTGTGAGGTGACAATGCTAAAATAAAGCATTAAAGTTGCAAATTACAGTGTGCCTTACTGTGTGTTTTGTATCAGTATATACAAAGCATAGACTAATAGTTCAGATACTACTGTCATGCGAATGAAAAACTAAAAAATATATAATTTTATTTTAGGTTGTATCTTTGGGTTAGACCAAGAAGCAATCAAATGTAGTGGGTTACTAAATAGGAAATTTAGTATGATATATCAAATACATAACTTAGAAGGACAACAACATCAGCAGATTCAAGGAAATGCCAACTCAAAAATGTCCTTAAATGCCATTAAGCCATACTGTACTCAAAATACTTGTACAGAAAAGCAGAAATGTTGGCAAAGCATGAAGAAAGGCTATGTTATACAGAAGGGTAGTCAGTTCAGTTTGACTGGTGCACTTACCATTGCTTGCCCTAGCAGTACAAATACAGAAAAATATTATTACTTAGGAAAAATACAGTGACTGACATGAGCAATAGCACTTTGCAAAATGTACAACTTTGTTCTGTGGGATGGGTTACCTGCAGTACTATATTAAAATACGTCCACTTTCAGTACTAATAGTGCATGTTCCTAGCCATGTACCAAATTGCTCTAAGAGTGATAAACTAGTAGGAGCTGAAAGGAATAGACAATCTGACATAAGAACCTAAAGAATGGGTCTTTGGCCAATTTAATGAAAGAAGGACAAACAGACTACATATAGGGCCACAAGACCTAAATAAAATGATCATATGGAAGCACCATGAATTCCTAATAGCTGAGGAAGATGTGTCCTCCAAATCAGTCTACCGACCAGTCATGAGTGGAGTCCCACAGGGATCGGTCCTGTGTCCTCTCCTGTTCGGCATCTACTTCTACAATACAAGGGGACTCTGGCTGACCAGGTTCGCAGACAACTGCAAGCTGGGAGCCATTATTAACTCCCCAATTGATGCAGACATCCTACAGAAAGGCCTCACTGAGACCAATGACTGGTGTCGAAACCTTGGCCTTAAGCTTAACACAAAAAATGCGTCGTCATCCCCTTTGGTAAAAACTCAGTTCCCACTAATTAACACATGTTGGGAGGGTGGCCTAATGGTTAAGATGTTTGCCTTACAAACACAAGGTGCAGGATTTGAGTCTCACAAGGGACAATTGGCTATGCTTTAAATGGCTCTCTAGGGCAGTTAGTCTAGTACTAACCTATGAACCTGTGAATCAATGGGAGCCCACTGAACACTGAAAGCATTATAACAGATCTGGGGATGCAGGTTGACAGCAACCTCTCCTTCAACCACCATATCGCCACTGTGGTCAGAAAATCCTTCTATGTGGCATATCTCATTACTAAGGGTTTTGCATCAAGGAAGAAAGAGGTCATTGTCTCTCTCTCTCTCTCTCTCTACTCTTCACTCATTAGACCAATCATCGAATATAATGCCCCATTGGGCATGTACCTCACTAGACAACTGCAACAGCTGGAGAGGCCACAGAAGTATTTCACAAAAAGGATCCTAGGCCTTAAACACTTGGTCCTACATGGACAGACTCAAAAGACTCCAACTATTTTCTGTCTCATATCACCTACTTAGAGGCGATCTCTACTTGACTTACAAAACCATGTCTGACCCAGCTCTCTTAGAAAGGCTACATCTAAATAAATCCTAATCCCTCTGCACCACATATTCCAGAGATCTCAACCTCATTATGACAGTCAACAGAACATGCTGGAGGGATAGGTTCCTCAACCAGAGACTCCCCATGGTCTGGAATAGACTTCCCATACATGTCAAGCCGAGCACCTTGCTGTCCATCTTCAAGATAAATGTTAATGAGGGGATGGGTATTAGAAAGTTCATCCCGGGAATCACTCCAGTGGCTCTACTTGATAGAAGCACTGGGAACTAACGCTGGGTGGCACGATGCCAAGGCACTTCTATGGGCTAGGCTTGTAAAGGCTCCAGGACCATTAGCCTAGTACACACCTATGAATCTATGAACCTATAGTTGACATAGCAGTAAGTGTGAATATAAAATGCATAGCACACAGATAATGACAGAGATTTAGAGCTAGAAAAGACATTACGAGGCTAAAGCAGTGATGTTGCAGAAGTTATAGTATATAAGAGGAAATGAACGGAAGAATATGAGAAGGACCATGTACGAAGTTGTGAGTGATAACAGTAAGAGGTAAGAAGGGTAGGAGTAATTGACATGGAAGTCAAGAGAGAAGGTTGATACTAGTAATGGGTAAAGAAAGAGACAAAGAGAGTATTAAGAAATGTTAGTGAATTTGAGATAGAGATATAGAAAAATGTGAGTACAAAGGATAAAAAGGGGGGAATGGTAGGAAGATACTAAGGTCTAAATAATGGCCAGAAAAGCTTAGTGCAATTACAGATCCATTTGGAGTAAAGTTGTGTGTGTAGCGCAGTTTTGAAGGCGGCAATGTATTGCATTGTGTGAATGGTTGGAGGATGGTCATTCCAGATTTTAGCTATTACCCAGGAGTATAATAGCTGACCAGTGGGTAGTTTAGGTTCCTGAATTTGGAAGAGGTTTTGAGTTTCTGATCTTAGGGGCCTATTGGGATTATACTGAGAGAATAAGGACTTTAGGGCAGGGCAATCCTGTGGTTTAGTAAGTAATTTGTGTGCGGTACTTAATTGGAGATAAGATAGTGGCTTAATTTGAGCCAGTTTAATGTTTTTATGAGTATGCAGTGGTGGGTGTAGTGGTGGCTGTTTGTTGCAAATTTGGCTATCTTGTTGTAGCATATTTCTAGTTTAGTTCTGAGGGAGGATTGAAGGCTGGTTAGTAATGGGGCACCAGCCACTAGAGAAGGAAGTAGATAAGTGGAAGCAAGTACTTGTTTTGTGGGGAAGGAGAGCAAATGTTTATGTCTGTAGAGTTGTCCCAGTTTTTTGTGAGCCTTGTTGATGTTATTTTGTAAGTGTAGCACACATTTTAGGTTTTCATCAATTATAACGTCTAACAGTTTAGTTTGGGTAGTTAATTCAGTTTTTGTGTTCTTTAGAGAGAATATGTGGAACTGAGATTTGTTAATGAGAGTGTTTTTCTTTGGAGTGAATATTATAAGCTCTGTTTTATTTGGGTTTAAAGACAGGTGGTTATTGTGGAGCCAAGTCTCTATGGTGGTAAATGTACATTGAGTAGTTTGCTGTAGTTGAGTTGAGTTTCCAACAGAGCAGATTATTGTACATTCATCTGCATACTGAACAAGAGAGCTTTGTTGAAATGATAAGTGGAGGTTGTTGATGAAAATATTAATCAGTAGGGATCCTAATATGGAGCCTTGAGGGACACCAGTGGGGTTATGTATATATGGGGTTTTAGGAGAGCACTAATGGAGGACCAGAATTGCTTAGGGTTGCTTTTGTGATTTTTTTTGAAGATTCAAGTAATATTCTTTCTTGTGTTTGGATACAAGTTTTTTGTCTGGTTATGAAGTTGCTTGTACTTTAAGTCCAAGTTGTTCTTGTGTTTATGCCATAGCTTCCAGGATTTATCCCTAGTTATTATTTCCTTAGTAGATTTAGTTAACCAAAGTGCATGATTAGTTCTTATTCTTTTAGTTCGGATAGGTGTAAGGCTGAATAATATTTTCAGAAAGGCAGTGTTAAAAGCAGTGCAGGGTGTCATCTAGCAATAGCGTTTTAGGTTATTCCAATTTATGTTTTTTAGGATATTGCTGAATATATGGAGGTTGAATTTGGATAGATTCCTGACATGCTGGAAGTGATGTTTTTTTTTTGTGAAAGGGGATAGGCTTGGGTAATGAATTCACAAAGGTGATTGCTTATAGAGTTAGGGAGGATACTAGCTGATGAGATTTTAGTTGGGTCTGAGACTAGGATCCAGTCTAATTTGGTTCCTTCATTGGTTGTATTGTTATATCCAGTGGGGGTGCAGATTAGTTGGGTATAGTGAAACAAGTTAATATTGGTGGATGAAGTATTTGAGGAAATATTAGACCAATTAATGTTCACATTGCCTAGGATTAGAGTTTTGTTTTTTATGGTGTGGGAGGCCCAGGACAACATTTCTTCTAGAACAGATATGTTATTATCTGTGGGAATATATAGAACTAGGATACAGAGATTTTTAGAGTTGTTACTTTTTAGGAAGGGGACCAAGATTTCGGCTTTAGGAATTGTGGCATGTAACCAGTAAAAGGGAGTATGTTAAGGGTATTAGGGAATATGATGGCAATGCCACCTCCTTTCTTGTTGATTTTATCAACTCATATTATGCTGTAGCTGTGAGGGAGAAATTCTGAGTCTTTTATATTAGGCTTTAGCCATCTTTCAGTAGTAGCTAGGATATCTGTTTTATTATGAGCTAACCAGGCATGCAGGTCAGAGGTTTTATTGTAGATACTTTAAGGGTTTATGGTAGTTATGAGTAGTGATTTTAAGCATTTTGTGAGGATTGGTGGTAGAAGGACTGGGGTTGGATGGATGTCACCACATTGGACTAATGCCAAGAAAATAAATGAAAGTTGATGAGTTAAGGTGGGTAGTTTGGAGCTGATGAAGTGCAATAAAAGGGTGTAGGTATAACTTGAATTGTGATGAGAGTAGTTTGTGGGGAGGATGTGTACTTTAGAGCAGAGTAGTACAGTTCTATAAAAGAGGCTGGGATTTATTTGTAGTTATCATACGGCATGTTTAGGGAGCTAGTTGTAGAAGTGCATTTAGTGAATATTAATCTGGGGTGGGTTGATTGATGGGAATTGTATTAGAAATATTAGTAGTAGTATAGTGTGGGATAAGAATAGTATGTGCGAAATGGAGGGGGCCGTGTTGATTGGTGGGGATGCTGTTAAGTGGAAGAAAGTAGCGATCAGGAAGTGGTCAAATTATATTAGCTAGTTGTTAGAAGGAGGTATGCCTAGGGGATATAAATTTAAGGAAAGTGTGGGTGGGTGGAAATGGGGTAGGTTAAAGGAGTGGAGGGAACCCAAGCATAGTGAGGGTGAATGGAAAGGGTTAGAACTAAAGCACAAGTAAGCAGCAGCTAAGAAAACAAAGACTAAGTTAAATACTTAAAACCACTGTTAAGCCTGAAGACAAGCCTTAAAACACCTTGTTAGCACTAATGTAACTTTATTTCACACTTTCAGCAATAGCAATAGACTTCTTCAGAAATGAATTACACAAAAGATACATAAGCTTAAATACTTAAAATAAAATCATGTTAGCCAATCACAATAAAAATACAATTAAAAACATGCTCAATGTTAATTGCCATTCTATTTAACCCTTTAGCATCTAAACACCTTTAGTCAACCAATGGTCCTTCAGAAAACATTTAATATTTACTGTGTCATTTAAACCTGCTGGTTTGTCTGTCTCTAATCTTACTTGCCATTCCATTTCTTTTTTCTCCACATGATTTTTAGTTTCTCTTTGCAGTGTTCTACCACTGCAAAGAGAAACTTCTTATAATTACTGCACCTAATAGTATGTTTATAAAGGGCATTATTTTTGTTCTTTGTTTTAATATCATAAAGGTGTTCCTTTATCCTGGTGCCCAACTTCTAGTGGTCATTCCTATATAGTAACATGGACAGCTCAAACACAAAGCTATATATACTATCTCTTTAGTCTGGCAGGTGTATCTTCCAGGTATTTCTATAGTGTACTGTAAATGTTCTAACATCACATAGGGATGTTCATATATAAACCTACAAGCAGGACAACCATTGCATTTAAAGTGCCTTTATTTTTGTTGGTATGTAGAGCCTCAACTTTAGAACTGTCATGTTGTAACATTTGTTTAATATTACTGTTCTTTTTATAAACAATGGAAGACTGTTTTCCTAGGTTGTCAGCTAGGTCTCTGTTACCTGCTATAATCTTCCAATTATTAGATATATTTCTGATGTCAGTACACACATTTCTATGGCATAACTAACCTGAGCCATTTCCTCTGTAGAATTTTCTTTATCTTTTTGTTGAAACTCTTTTATTAATATGGGTGCAAATTGTTCAGATCTCTTGGAAATAATTTCCTGGGCACTTTTATTTAACATGTCTACTCTACAGCCTCTACAGGAAACCATTTCTGAAGAAGTCTATTGCTATTGACGAAAACATGAAATAAAGTTACATTAACACTAAAAAGTTGTTTTAAGGCTTGTCTTCTGGATTAACAGTAGGTTTAAGTATTTTGTTGTTTTATACCATTGTTTGGAGCTTCTTCCAGTTTTCATTTTGTGTTTAACGATTAAGTTATTTGAAAGTAAGTTTCAAGGTATATATGCATTAGATGTGGTGAACAATTTTTAGAGGAGATTATATAGTCCAAGAGAGACAGAAGAAGAAGGAGACAGTGAAACTGCAGGGGGAAGGAGTACAAAAGGGGTAGAGAGGTAGGGGCTATGCAATGGGGTTAAAATATATCTAGAAAGGGGAGGTAGGCAGAGGGTCAAGAGCTAGAAAAGGTGTGAAGTAGCTTGTAGGAAAGCACTGAAAAACTATCTCTAGCTTGGTGAATGTGCTGCAAAAACAGGGTTTTAACAACTTAAGCCTGCAGGTTAGTGCACATACACATATATGGGAGTTATTTTCAAGCTAAATCTTAGGTGTGGAGACCAGCAGGATTGCAGACCGCATTTAGGAGCTTGCAGGATGAGAATGGCTTATTCTTGCAACAATCTTTTGTTTTTAAGGATTTTTACAGATGTATACAGTTTTACAGGCAGATTCCAAGGTCAGACATGTACAATGCCAAGCAGCCGCGGAGGTGATTTTGGAGAGGGAGAAATAGTAAAGATACTTTAAGGATCATATACTACCATAGTAAAGGGAAAGTCATGACAATGGTTCAAGTAGTAAAGAATCTGAAGAAGAAGAATGCAGGAAGTGTAAAAAGTGACTCTCAACCTGTCTATCCTGGAATATTCTGTTGTAGGACAAATACTAAATAGTTACTGATGAGCAGACAAGTTGAGAAGTAAAGTACCAGATTCTACAACATTACTGTTAACAGATAATCAGAGAAGTGGTGCTCAGATGTTAAAAATAAATAATTCTGAACAGTAGCGATACTATGACTAAATTCCAAAATCCAGTCTCACTGAAAATGGGAGACAGACTGAAGTTCCAAAAACCAAAAAAGTCATCAAAAAGGACAGTAAGAACCTACTGCTTTAGCAGAAGCAGCAGTAAACAGGTCTTGCTATGTGCAAACAAAAGGATCTCATATTTATAGAAAAAGCAGGAGGTATCTGGTCAAAAGCAAATCAAGTTCGCCTTTAAAAGAAATTAAACATAGGATACTAGTATCTCTACTATAATCTCAAGGAATGACAACTCAAGACATTGCCAAAATGATTCCATACAGCTCAGAAGAGTGTGTTGGAAGTGAGTACAAGATTAATTGATTAATTGTAATAAAATTAATAAAACAACAAAAAATGTAAGCACTTTCAAAGAAGTTTGGTAATTCAACCTTAGGAAAGCGCTTAAGTTATTTGTTGTTTTATTAACTTTATAAAAATGTGTTGATATAGTTCCGAGCCTTGTGTATTTAATATAGTAGTTGGTTTGTTTGTTAACTGGATCACATGGGAGGTAACTGATTAATTGATTGACTTATTTTGTATTTATTTATACACACACACACACACACACACACACACACACACACACACACACACACACACACACACACACACACACACACACTCTCACACACACACACACACACACACACACACACACATGTGCGCAAACACCATACACACATATATATATATATATATATATATATATATATAAAATAAATATATATATATAAAATAAATATATATATATATATATATATATATGTATATATATATATGTATGCAAATCATGGTAGAAAGCTGATCTATTAAAGTACAAATCTGAGAATATAGAAAATATACATCAACTGTAAAACAGTGGCTGACATACAGGGAGACATCATTACCTGACCACTTGTAAACAAATAAGATAGCATTACATGATAGTTATGCTATACTGAGGAGAGAGGAGCAATCTATCTTGACCAAGACTGAGTCAGAAGTTCAGGATGTGTGAGTGTATCAAACAAAACCTCATTGCTTGCCTTCATCAGAGACTGTATCAAATCTCACACCAGTGTCCATGTTTAGAAGACCATTAAGGAAAACCAATGCGTTCACATATTGTACATAAATGTATGCAATCTATTTCAATATGGAAGACTGTAAAGCTTTCAAAATGACATAACTAGATGCTGATGAAGCTAGTACTTTTTCTGAATAATTGCACACCTATGGCATGTTACAACAGAATAATAAAATTTTGAAATTATGTAAATACAAGCACCTGAAAAATATTTATTGATATTAGCTATATTAGCTTATGTTTAAAATGAAGGGGGTACAGAATACATGTAGTGTAGCCTTAATATGTGGGAGTAATGTGATTGGGTACTGAATGTCATATGGTCATTAGCTTTACACTTTGCCACTTCAAGTAAAGAACTTGAAGAGTTCACATCCATCATGTCTCAGCCTCTTTCGCTTATTCATTCTGACAGTTAACAAATATAATTTGCTTGAAAGCAGCACTAAGTTAGTTTTCTTGAATTAAAATAAATTGTTAAACTGATGGTCTATAAGGGATAAATTATGTTACTGCACAAATTCACAAATTAATACCTACACTTTGTTTTCCATAGCAGGAGTCATGGTCATGACTGCTGCTATTAGCAGTTATTCTGTCACCACATACATCTATAGCAAAAATATTTTTGTTATAAATACACATTACTGAATTTACAGAAGAAATCAACACAGAAACAATTCTTTTTATATGAGTATGTGGTGTTGAACTGTCCACTAGGTGTTGTAAATGCTGGAACCTTTTGTCTATCAGGTAATACTATATTCTCTGTGCAATTAACTATATTTAGTGTGGATTATTGTGTGATTGTGTAATTGATACACTGGATTTCATTTATTGCACAAAGTACAGAAACTAGTCTTGGTGTGCCGGCCCATTGCAAGATATACACCCACACACACACACACACACACACACACAGACACACACAGACACACACAGACACACACAGATACAGACACACACACACACACACACACACACACACAGACACACACACACACACACACACACACACACACACACACACACACACACACACACACACACACACACACACACACACACACACAGACACACACAGACACACACAGACACACACACACACAGACACACAGACAAACACACACACACACAAACACACACAACACACAGACACACACAGACACACAGACACACAGACACACAGACACACACACACACACACACACACACAGACACACACACACACACACACACACACACACACACACACACACACACACACACAGACACACACACAGACACACACACACAGACAGACACACACACACACACACACACACACACACACACACACACACACACAGACACACACACACACACACACACACACACACACACACACACACACACACACACACACACACAAACACACTCACACACACAGATAAACATACACACACACAGACACACAGACACAGACACACAGACACACAGACACACACACAGATACACACAGACACACACAGACACACGTACATAAGACACACACACACACACACACACACACACACACACACACACACACAGACACACACACACACACACACACACCCACTCTCAGTCATTTACACATGGCATGTGTACCTATGGCCTATTTCTACCGCTAGATAAATACTATAAGCTGGTGAAATGTAGTGTTCTTATTCTCTTTTTTGCTCACAGATCTCTCTGTGATCAAGTCCTTGTCCCCAACTGAACTATTTGCTCCTCCTACTTCAATCTAGAGACACAATGTATGGGAGGCAGGAGGCAAGGTTCGGGGATCTTGTGTCTTCTTCCTGTGAGGCTTCAGGTGATTTTCCTCAACTCCTAAACTGTTAGCTGTTAGCATGTTGATTTGCAGGCACAGAAGAACGTCTGATACACTAAGTTTTAAGTGGCTGCATGATTCTCTGCACCCACTATGGCCTCACATGGAGTATATGTCTGCAGTGTCTGACCCACAGGTGCCATACCTGTAGCGGTATGTCTACCAACATCCCCTGTAGTGAGTAAGCTGGCATTGACCACTTATTCCTACCCTTTTACGTCCAACCTCTCTATTCTTCACATTGCTAATTGATCTATGTCAAGGGGCCAAGACCGGTCAGCCATAAATAATATACATAACTATTACAATCATGTTACTAAAAATTGTTAAATTCATAACTGGCATATCTTACCACACACATCACTGCACTCTCTCAATGAACCAAACTGGCTACAATTCCCCCACTAGCTTAACTATGTACAACTAACCCTAGCACATAAAATAATATATAAGCCAGACAGCTACCCCGCTTTAAAACCTACAATCTTACACTCTATCCTGAAACCTCCGCTCCATAAACAAACAGCTTCTAAAAGTAAGCAAACCTAACAAAAGAACTGGTCTTAGCCTCTACTTCTTTACCGTTGCAAAACTATGGAAAGCTTTACCTCCAAATAATAGTGCTTTAGATTCCTTCAAGAGCTTCAAAATAAAACAAAAAAATCACTTTCTTAGCACCATATCTGTTCCTGCTACTTAACTAATAACTAACACTCTAAATTCCTATCTCATTTCTTCTTCCCCTTTCCAGCATTCTGAAACCATATCCTAGCACTCTCTTCTCCTAATGAATCCTTAGATTCCTATACTCCTATTTCATACAACACCTACTCCAGCTCACCGTCCTTATTCCTAACATCCTTTCTTCCAAACCTAGCTATACCTCTGTCCTCAACTATCATACTCTCCTGTCTCAGAATCTAGACTTATACTCTCTACTCTTCGTAGCCTATAGAACAAATTCACAGCCTACCACACCCATAATGACTTAATCTAACCTTTAGCAATGTAAAATCTCTTTAATTGCAAATGTCACTGCCCATGTGTTAAATTATAACATGGCTTGGGTTGTATGCAAATGTATACATGATAAACTGTATATTCCTGTAGTTAGTATGTAAACTATGTTAAGTATGTATGTAAAGTATGCACATAACTGTAAAAACATTACTAATGTGTCTTTGTGTGGAGCTTTTCTCCCCGGGCCTCTGCCGAAATTGGGTTCCTGAGCCAGTTGGACTTTTACAGTCACCAAATGTCAATTAAAGAAATAAATAAATACATGCTCACAGTGCTCTGTTCTCTACTCCTAGACCTAAGTTATGAATTGAAATACAAACTTGTTTATTCTGATTAAAAATATAAAACAGATTGATGACCACAGCAACTTTCCAACTGTATCTAACTCTGAGACCTTCCCATGACAGTCTACTTTCATACTGCATGCTTTGATCCTTATGACTTTTATTAAGATATTGAATATGAGTGGAGGAAAAAGGAAAGAAAAAAACTTTGTTTTGCAATTCTGCATTATTTCTAAGCTTAGACTCATTACTGTTTCGGTTAATCCAGTATTATATTACACTGTTAGCTGTGTAGTAGCTACAAGTTTCTATTTACTTGAGATGGGGTGCTACACATTTTTAATTACAAGTAGTATGGATGACTATGGGCTTGTATAAGTGATACTTCTTGCCTTATAAATGATATATCACATT
The DNA here is from genome assembly GCF_019279795.1 of Protopterus annectens. NCBI lineage: Eukaryota > Metazoa > Chordata > Ceratodontiformes > Protopteridae > Protopterus > Protopterus annectens. Next base: position 1,472,669,165 of record NC_056726.1, read on the forward strand.
TAACTGTTTTTCAGGTTATGTTTTCTACTTCTGGGCATGTGTTATTAATTTACATTAAAAACTTGTTTCTTCTAGTTAATGTAATAAACCAGGGTGGAGCCCACATCAATCTCCAGGCAGCTGAGACAGGATATCTTTTATCAGTCGATTGAACAGACTTAAATAAAGGTCTGTCTTCAGCTCCTGATTTGGGATAAGGGGGTTAATGTGAAGTTTTTTTTTAGTTTTCTAAGCTGACTGCAGTGCATCCTAACTTGATTATTTTGTATTAATACTTTCCTCATCCTGACCCCCCTCTCCACAGACGACAGAGCTAAATGACGTCATACTCTTTTTCATCTTTACAGTCCAGCCTTCTTGTGGGGGTCCAATCTTGTTTCAAGACTGGTCTAAACAAGCCTGGAATTGTTGTATTGTTTTTATGTGGGTCTGGTTAAATACAAAAGTAGAACAGTAAGTGAACAGATGCATTTCACTGCAGATCAGTGGTGAGCAAATGTGTCACTGAACAAAAATGTTATTATTTCATATGTATGTATGTGCATTCAATGTGTGCCTGTGTTGTTGTATATAAATTATGTTGTGTATAAATTATACATGTAAAGGTTTGTAATCATATTTAAAAATATAAGAAAAAAATATATAGACTGAATTAAAAGAAAAACAATGAATCATTCCTGAAGAACATTTTTTGTAAATACTTAGAGCAGAATGGAGAGAAAGGCATATCCCAAATGACTGAAGGTTACGCATTACTGGGCAAATGTACAAGAACAAAGTGGACATTTACAACAGTCGGCAGTATGCAGGCAAAAATGCCTGTCACTGCATGAACGTTTTGAAGTAAATAATACAGAGAGTAATAGTAAGATGGGAATCTGAATGCAGATCATGATACAGCATAACCAGCCCAAAGAAGACAAATAGTTGAGAAGAAGCTGGAGATGGAAAAAGACTCCAACTAGGCATTCCTAGACTTGGAGAAAGCATATGACAAGGTCACAAGAAAGCTGAAATTGGCAGTCCTGTGAAAGTTTGAAGTTCCAGAAACATTGGTAGAATTAGTTCAGGCTACGTGTAAAGGCACAATAATACAAGTATGAACAGTGTGCGGACTCACAATGGCGTTCCAGTTGTAGTACGTGCTCATCGGGGTTCAGCTTTGAACCTACTGCTGTTCATACTGGTAATAGACTACATTAGCAAACAGGTTGGAGGGGACAGATCAACAAAGTTGCTCCATCCAGGAGATGAGGCATTATAGGCAGACTCCGAGTAACATCTTCAGCTGCAAAGGATAGGGGAATGGAATGCAAAATGGAAGATATGTGGAATAAAACTGAGTACAGATGACACAATGGTAACAGAAGCAAATGAGGGAATTTTGAGATAGAAGGGAAAACAGTGAAACAGGTTACAGCTTCAAATATCTAGGAAGACTGGTAGAGAAGAAGGCTGAATAGAAGGGAAGTCTGAATGAGAAGGTCAAAGCTAAGTGAGAAGGCCTGCAAAAAACTGGCACACAGTGTCAGGGGTAGTGTGTGACAGAAGAATGCAGAAGACGCTGACAAGTGAGGTATATGAAACAGTGGTGCAACCACCACTACTGTATGGTATAGAAACCTGGGCAGTGAGGGAAGGGCAGTTGAGGAAGCTATAGGTGATGGAGATTAAGGCAGTGAGATAGGTTGAAGTATACATGCTGTGTGACAGATGAAGAAATTCAGACATTAGAGCAGAAGCCCAAGTCACTCCATTTGCACAGAAGGAGAACAGAAGACAATCTGGTGAAGTAGATTTGGGACAGATATGAAGAAGGCATGTGGAAACCAGGGCATCCTGCAAAGAGACAGATGGATAACAGACAGAAGACCTGTTACAGTCAGGCATGACTATTAAAGAAGACAGGAGAGTGGCAAAGAATTGAGACAGATGGTGACAGTTGACAGGGTACTCCAACCATTGTAGAAAATGGAAAAAAAGGGGGATGATGATGATGATGATGATTCTTAGGGGCTGTGCTCCCCATATTCCCCTACTTACATATTTCCAGTATGAGGGTGCAACAGCTAAGAGAAACAGAGCATCTTATTTCCATTAAGCCTGTTTTGTACTTAATATTTTAGAATAAACATGATTTGATTTTTTTCAGAAATACTAATTATTTGTTATGGCTTTAAAAACGAATGCAGATGAACTATGCGAGTGTTTGGGGATCAATGCATTCTATATTGTACTTGATATGCTTTTAGTATGTGGAGACCCAATGGATTTATTTGTCATTAAGGGAGGCACAAGCACTTTTCTTGAGGGAGGCTTGTTGTGACAGAGTCTAGGTGTCTGATAACCTATATCCTAGACGATGTTATCCCTTTTCTGTTAACCCTTGCAGTCTGATAGCAATCTGTGCAGCATATCAATAACGTATACAGCAGTGCACCAAGATGTACCAACATGTATAGAAGAGCACAGGGTAATAGCTGTGGTGCAGGACTTTTGAAAGGCACTTCAGAGAAAGTAACATTGTATCTATTTGCACACAGGCCTTAACTTTAAGGGAGTAGAATGCAGTATACAGGATGAACAAGAGAGCTGAAACACACCATTTTTCAAACAAAAAGGGTAATAGTATTGTACCCGGAACCTCAGAAGGCAAGAGAAGAGGGTAGCTTTTGACTCAGATGTCACCAGAAGGGGCCATATTTTGGAGCATTGCATGCTCAGAGATGCAATAAGGTGATGATACATGCAGTCATGGACCTCTGTATCTGAGAAACTCCTTCTCCATTCTCTCATTGGGTGAGTCTTCCATGGAAGAATCTACGGAGTAGAGCAGTGATAACTGCAAAATCCTAGATGGCTCAAAACTATATGATTGCATCAGCTGTCACCACACAGGACACTCACCAGTTTGATAAATACAGACAAAACTGAAAAGGAACATTGAATGCAGGTTTCTGAGAATTGCCTCTGGCAAAGTGTGATGTGACCACTGAAGCATCTCCACCTGGACAATTCAATAATTTGGAGGACAGAGCTGGAGGAGGAAGACAATAATTAATGTAAACTGCATTAGCGGCATCATGGCAGTGAAAGATAAAGGCAGCAGACTACTTGAAACAACTACGCAGGCTAAGAAGCTTTATCTTACTATTCATGAAGGAAGAAGGTATCTCTCTGAAGAAACTATCACAGCAGTCATTGATGAGTCTGATGAACTGGAAAGGGGCCTAGTAAATACAGCACACATACAAACAGTCTTAGAGATGCCACTTTATGTGTCACAGGAGAAGATTCAATGCTTCGGTGATGATCCCTCTCTGGGCCAGTAATCAAGGAACCTGAATCCTCACCACTGACATTGGAGAGGGACGTGCACTTGGAATAGAAATGGAAACACTCAGTATTCTCAGATGCAGACTTCTCTGCATCAAGTACAATTTCCCTTAAGAGTACACAGGGAACACACTCAGGCCGGGGTCTGGATTTCTCTATATCTGTCTCCCTCTAGGTCCCCAATAAGACTCCCCACTGGTACAGCTGTAGGAATAGTTACAAAGCTGAGTGTCCGATCCAAGTCTTCCAGCATCCTGTCTGTAAACTCAGTGCTTCGTGTCCCTGCCCCGAGTAGCTGAAACTCACACATTGAGAGATATGATTCTTCATACACACATATAGACACACACACAAACACACACACACACACACACACACACACACACACACACACACACACACACACACACACGGGAAAGGCTGGCACAGATTTACCTGCTGTACCCCCTTCTGCCCAGGGTATAAGGTAATTATCACTGCCACTAGATGCTACACAATCAGCTACTCTAAGGCCCTTAACAAAGGGTGGCCAATTACACTGTGTAATATTACTACTAATACAAGTGGTAGTAGTTGAACAAGACAGCTATGCCTCCTGGAGTGGCCCACACAGTGTCACCAAATAAATATAAGCACTCTCAAAGGTTAAGTACTTTCTACAAGGACCACCCAAAATAAAAGTTTGAAATATATTTAATAACAAATAATAAAAGAACATGAAAATACTGAATATATATTCACAGATTTAGATCACAGGAAATATTGAAAAAAGCACCGATGGACAGACTCAGATGAATAAAGAAAAACAATATCTAAACTAAGATTCATTATATTTTCCTGAATGAATCTAAAAAAACTAATATTCCCTAATAACTTACTTGGACAAGGCAACATGAAATATATGAGCAGTCTTTCTAGTCAAGCCCCCAAACAGAATACTCTCTACTAAGAGATTACTCCCTGTAAAATATAATAACCAAGAAGACTTGAAGAATGACCTCATCTGGTCCCCTGACCCTAGGTTGCCAGAATATCTCCTTTGATGCTTTGAAGTTGAGACAGGTATTTAGCATGTTTCTGCATAGACGGCTACAATACACATCTAAATGTTTATGACAGTGCCTTGGAGCTTCCCCTCTTTTACAAAGCTAATGGACAAAGGCTTCTCCCAGACATAATGTCTCCAGTCCATTTCAGCACTGTGGGGTAATGTTTTAATGGTCTAACAGCTCATTTACATTTCCCTTATTTTTCTTAAAGTAAGCTAGCTGGTTAACCTTTTACAGTCCCAGTATCCTCTATTAAAACATATACATTTAATTCAGTTACAATAATACATGTACATTTCTTTTCATTCCAGCAGAGTGTACTGTTGATATACTTTAACACAGCCAAACCTCACAAACACATTTTCAGCACAAGTATCTGTATAAGTCAGTTTGCTATACAAACAACATATAATTATTTACAAAATTCCAGCTACCTATGCTGGCTCATGTCATACATCCACTGAACTACTTCACATTGTATGGCTTGCAGTCTGTTTAAAGTGATACTCAGGACAGCTTTAAGTGATTCATTGGCAAATATTAAAACTAACATAGAAAAAATATTTGAACGATCAGTGGGAAGCTCATGTTCTCTCTCATTTAAACCTCAGAGCAGTTAGTGACATAAACATCCAGTCTAGAAACAAAATCAGAAAATAAGAAGCAGATTCACAGCAAATGGGCCTCCTGGGGATATTGCATCTTAGTGCAAATGTTGTACCTCTAGAAAATATGGTAAAAGAGAAGTGGGATACGGGAAAAGCTGGGCTATCAATAATTCAGGTTCCTCTGGACAGGTTATTCTTTTCTTGTTTTTCCTGCAGGTCCTCATATATCACACCTATGCTGCTATGCCCCATTTTACTCGCCCTCCACCAGGGCAAACTTCTGCCTATTCTTTCTGACTATAGAGTATGTATTACCCAAATTTAGACTAAACATTCTCTAGAAAGTATAAAAATCAAGCAAGCCATCTACTTATTTCCAGACCTCAGGCCAACAGTCTGCTAAAACCGCTGTCATTTCCCAGTACACATTTCCTAACCAAATGATTAGACCATATATGTTCAGATGGCCCTTTTCCTCATTTCAGCACTCCAACTGTCACACATTCCTCATACAATGAATCAGGACCCATTGATTTTGAATTGTCAGAAGATACTGATTGGTTGAGACGTCCAATCTGTAAATGAATACAGGGCAGGCAGCACTCATGTTGTAACAGTTTGAAAGCCAGATCAGAAAATAACAACGTAGTTTTGTGTGTGATTGCAAGCAAGCTCAATGTTGTCAGAGAAGCATAGTAAAATTAATCTGGTTTAGAAAGGAAATTCACTTACATTTTATTGCAATGGGTTTGGAGAATACCTGTAAATGGATAGTTTAAAGTAGATATAGTCATAGCATATTCTGACTTGGGAAATTGTACATTGATACTAAAGCTGATCCTATACTTACCTTCAATGGCCTTTTTTTATATTGACAAATGATTGGTCCGCTACTAAAATCTATTTATGAGTTTACCTAGCAGTATAGAGTGAATTATTGATTCTGTTCCTGCTTTAACACTTGAAAATCGTTCCTGCAACTGTTTTTTTTTTATTTTGTATCTTACTGATGATTATATCTGTTATGCAAATAGTTCAGATTATAAGACTTTTTGTAATATTTTCACCAAGGGTTTAAATTACTAAGTGATCTATAGTCATAAAATACTTTGGAAAGACTACTTAAGGAACAGGTGTTACTATGAATTGTTTAAGAGCAGGAATATTACTGCAGATGGTATGCATGGGTTACACATATGTCTTGAATCTTGCTAAAATAGGAGCATCCATTTTCAGAAAGGAAGATCGCAAAGAATTAGGAAAAGAGTAAACATAGAACCCAGTTTATTCAAATAATTCTTTATTACTTGTGATGTAACTTTCTTAAATTAGAACTAGAGCTTATTACTCACATATAGGGTGTAGAATTGATAGTACTTCTGTCAGCTGTCTTGAACAGAGAGGAACAGTCATCACTGGTAATGCTGATGGCCATTATTCCAGAACCTATCAGTGCTTCCTATGTCACTCTCTAGGATGGTTTGAGCTCATGAATCAATTGGGCTACAATCTGATGAAGTTTACTAAATGACCAGAATGCTCATCCTTAAACAAAATTATCAAATGATGCAGTCGCAGCTTTAGGCTGTCCTGGTCCCTAAACACAAATTACACTTGTTACACTATATTTTTTATAAAGTAAGGAATAGCTCCCACTTGAACTAAAGCAGACTGCAGGTGCACTCATTTTTTTAATTTCTTCTAAAACTTCAAATCAACAAAAAATGGGATAGTGCTTGTGGTTACTTGAAGACATGGATATGTGAATACTTGTCAAAAGGTGCATTATTCTAGAATAATTTTAATGTGTTTATTTATTGATTTTAATGATTAACTTGGTTAATTGGGGGTATGACACTGATGGAAATGGATCATTCTTGAGCTCAACCCAGGTAAATACAAAAGAGAGAAGATAACATCGATGTCTTTAAATGAATGCATACATAGTGATGAATATCAGATAATACTTTACAAGCAATTTATTGATATTAATAATTGAAACAAACTTTTGGTTTTATAACTGTAACAAATTCAAACAGAAAAACAACTGATAACAAAAAATCTATTAGCACTTAAACTATAAGACATGTTACATAACTGGTTTAGGACACAACATACACAGTAAATATTCAATATATTTTAGTCAATACATAAAATATATAGTAATAGGTGTAGGGAGAACTGGGAAGTTAGAAGGGAATGAAAAGTTAAGGCAGAATGGTAGATTAACAGAGTACAGCATGAAGAAAGCAGGAACCTAGAGGTCATGCTACGATTTTAACAGGAACCTACAGGTCATGCTATTGATTTTATACCACTTACAGGAGAGTTCATGATTCAAATGTTAAGCTGGTTGTAGAAGGCTTGGTGGGGGGGTGACTGTTCATATCATTAGTGTGAGGGATTCCCATATGGAGAGGACAAGTGGTGTAAAGTATTTTCCTAGGGGTAATAAAGGAGTTGAAAGGGTACACCTTTGTTGGAATGGAAGCCATTTTGCCTTTTGAAAGACACTGCAGTGATGTTCTGTTTTAGGGGACAGGGAGATGATGCCATATATATTACTATCTTTGCTTCCAGGGGAGCACAGTTATCAATTTCAGATTTTTTTGAAAGTATTAGTTGTGATTAGAAGGCTATTGTCATCTGTGGCATCAGACTCCCTTTAAATTTGTCTGCTATAGTAGTAGGGGCAAGAGAAAGTGGAAGATCTTTTTAAACCAGAAATTCAGTGAATTCAGTTTTGGTTTAGTATATAGCACTGAAAGCTTGGGTTTTGGTCAACTCAGGCACCTAATTATCTGAAGCCTGTGGCTGTTTCTAAAGGTAGTTTTGCTAAGCTGAATGGTCTACTAAGTGAGGGCGGTGGGAGTTTTTGTCTGGTAATGAAGATCATATATTTTGTCTTCTTTTCATCGAGTACAAGTTTATTTTTGAGGAGCCAATTAGAGAGAGAAGGGAAATGGCTTGTTTATGTTCTTTTTTGATGGTAAAAGGGGAAATAGTAGCACTTTAGATAAACACTGCGTCTTTGTATAAACTGATGCTGAGATGTGGGAGGCCAAAGGGTATATGATTTATAAGGGGATAAGATGGATCCTTGATGTACTCCTTTGATTAGGTATGAAGAAGGAAAGACTGAGGTTGCAATTTGGACTTTAAAGTCTCTCCTGTCCAGGAAATTTTTGAACCATGGAGAGATCTGAGATAAGAGAATGTTCCAATATGTCAAAGTCTTTTATCAGGTCAATGAAGATAGTACCTGTTAAAAGTTCATCATCCATATTCATGGGAATATCATTAAGGGGTGTTTAGTGCTGTCCTGATACGATGGCCATCCCACAAGCCATGCTGGTGTGGCAAATGAATGACATATCTTTTAGTATATTTTGTAACTTAGGTAAAAACTAGTTTTTTAAAGGCTTTACCTACAGTAGATAAGACTGAAATTAGTTGAATTACTTTGGACCTCAGAATAGGGTTCTTAACTATGGGCTTTATTTGTGATTGTTTTCTCAGAATAGGCTTTATGCTGAACTAGACAGAAAGGTTATAAAGATGTCAAATCAGAATAACCTACATCTTTGAAATGCTATAATTTTTAGAGTTCCTTGTGTTTCGTGACTTATCCAAATCAGCCTCTGTTGCTCAACAAGGAGCAGATGTGGCTTTGATTCTTGAAGCTCAGGAGGCTGTTGGTTCCATTCCCGTACCAGGTGTTTGGATTGAGTCTGCAATACTGTCACTGATGTACAGCATCAGGGTGCTGCTGAAGTACTGTGTCATTCTTTGCATGTGATATTAAACTGAGGTCCCATCTATCTGGGCTGGTGGTAGCTCACATGGATGTAAAACATCCCACAAAATGTATCAAAGAAAAAAGGAGGAATTAATTTACAAAATAATCAATAATTAAACTTTGAATACAATGGTTCCAAAGTCATTTATACAAATGTACATACAAAATAAACATTGTATCCAAAGCCTCTGTTTCCCTTTCTATCACCATCCCTCCTGCCACATCCAAAATCAAATCTTTTTCAGTGCATCTTTAATATCCATATTTCTTACTAAACATTTTTTTTCTTTTTTTCCCATCCATATACACCAAGCTCATCACATACTTTCTATATGCCTTTTTATGTTTAAACTCATAGTTGCATGCTTTCCATACAAGATTACATTTGTATCTTATTTTGTTTCATAAGAAGTCATATTTTACAATTTACAAACTAACCTCAGACACCCTTCACTCTTTTGTATTCTAAAAACATGATCTAAATAGTCTGAATGCCACATGCATTACATTGTTTCTCTTCTTCCCTTTTGAAATGTGCCGACACCTTCATAGGCAATTTAACAAGCTCCACAAAATGTCTATCAGTTACAATACCTTTGCAAATCTTTTATGTCTTCCCTGAACTGCACATTTTTCTTTTGCTGTTATATCTTTCCATAGTGCAACCAAATTATATCTCTATTGTCATATTACGTAGACCTTTCCTCAGTTTCTATTTTCAGATCCATATTTGTTGTCATATTATTGTATGTCACTTTTTTCTGTTTTGCCCTTTTACATCCTTCCTAAGTTGTTTCATGTTTCTCACTTATTAATCTAGCAGTTAACTTGAAATTTTTCATTTCATTGGTGACAGGGACTCTTTAGTTTCAACAACAAATGTCTAGGTAACATTGTGAAATACACCAATGGGTTTAACAAATCTAAACCTCCTTATCTTGTACACTACATAAAATTCCTCTTTTTATTAGATTTTATTGTGACTCCCTCCACATCACATAAAAATATTGCTCAATAACTCTATTTCCTTCCAGAGAGTTACATAAACACATTATCTAAATGTTGCAACTTTTCCATCACTATAGAATTTATTAAATGTGTCTAAAACTTAATATAAATGTTCTTCATAGATTACCTTTTTATGTCTGTCACCCATTTTCCCTCTTTATGTCCTAAAATTCCCTTTTTTTAATGTCTTTAGTTTGAGAAGGTATACACCCAGTGTTCACTACATCTCCTATACAAATGTTTACATGTTATCTTATTAAAATTCAGTCCCACATAGTTCATATATTTCTCCACCTCTAATAGTAGCTTCTTGGTGCAAACAATATTTTTCTTCTCAGTATCAAAGCATTTGCACATCATTGCAATTTGCATTCACACACCGTTGTCTAATTCCCACTTAGCTTCTACAAATTTATTCTCACCTTTCTCTATAACTGAATTCTTGATTAATAAAGTCTCTCAAATTGGGTATGTGAAAAACTGAGGGGCTGCCAGCTCAGCCAGATATAATTTTATAAATAATGCTATGTCATTATAAATGTTAATATGATCCACAGGCTTGTTTTACAAATGTAAAGAAAACTGTGTCATGTGCTGAGCTTCAAAACAGTAACCACAGTGCACCCCGCTCTGGAAGAAAGATGATAATTAAAGTAATTTACAACTGTGCATGATCTCAAGCTTGGAGACAGGATGTCTGGGCCAGGAAATTCTTTCTATTGTATTAAGACATAGATAATTACTAGGTTTCACATGTAAAGTGTCTTTTATTGCTGTTGCTTCCTGGTAGGTGCAGATCAAAAGAGAAATGTTAAATTTTGAGTTCTGTTAGCCTGGGAAACTTAAGGAGAAGTAACAAGAATGATGTAATCTGAAATGACTCAGCAGGAATGTGCATTATCAATTTAAGACTTTCTCAGAGAGACAGATTGAGCATTTTGTATTTTGTTCTGGAGCGAAAAAAACAACTCATCAGCAATTCTCATCTATATTTGCTTGCTCTGTAAGTAGTTTATTTAAAACAGCGATTTCTCTTAGAGATAGATAGAAATATAGCCAGATTAGTCAAGCTGTTTTCTATATTTATGTGAGACTACCCTACAATGTTGTTTTAAAGTATTTCCTGTGATTTCTGAACTCTCTAGTGTCACTGTGTTGAATGAATAAGTATTGTCTTGTGTTTTTATTATTTATTATTAAATATTTTAAACCTTTCAACTGTGGCTGTTTTGTGTAGAGATAATTTAAGCTCTAGAGTACTTGCATATATTTGGTGATATGCTATGTCATTGTAAATGTTAATATGATCCACAGGCTTGTTTTACAAATGTAAAGAAAACTGTGTCATTTGCTGAGCTTCAAAACAGTAACCACAGTGCACCCCGCTCTGGAAGAAAGGTATAGGTGACTCCTAAACAGCCTTCAAGTCTCAGTCACACATTATTTGGATAACAGTAACATTGCACAGTAGAATTGGACACCCTTTGGTAAGGGCCTTTATAGTAGCTGATAAGGGTGGTTGGTGGCAGTCAGTACTATCATATAGTCTGTGAGAAGGGGGCATAGCTGGAGAACCTGTGTCAGCCTTCCCCAGGAGTGTCTGTGTTTTTGTATATAATCCATATCTCAAAGTGTGTGTGTGTGTGTGTGTGTGTGTGTGTGTGTGTGTGTGTGTGTGTGTGTGTGTGTGTGTGTGTGTGTGTGTGTGTCAGCTAGTTGGGCAGAGACACAAAGAACTGGTTGGACAGAGAGGGTGCTGAGGTTTTGGCTTGACTACTCGGCTGAGATCTGTACCCTATAGCTGTGCCAGTGGGGAGTCTTATTGGGGATCTGGAGAGAAGGGGAGAAACCAGCTTCAGACTGACTGTGATCTCGGTGTGCTCTTAAGGGAAATTGTACTTTACTGTGTGTGTACTTGTTATCCTCCCAATGTGGATGTCTCTCACTGGTGCTAGTGGTGAGGATTGAGGCTCCTTGATTACTGGGCCAGTGCAAGGACGTCACAGGGTATCCTTATGTCACCTCTTTCCTCACTTTCACAGTCATTCCCAATCTTTTTTGTTAATGTTCTCATCACTGATTACAATGATCTTTTCATTCTGACAGTTATTCAGTTTGATTTTAACATCCTCTATACTTAGCTTAGCCCTGGATATGATTCAGATTAGCCAAGTCCGGAGAGTGACTTGGGTGATTAATGCTGGAGGCATGGAGGATGAGGGTGTTGATCTTTGTGGAGGGTAGCATACCACTCAACTGTCCAGAATTACACAGAATGTCTATATTTTTACCTCATATTTTGGATGAGGGTGTCCATCCTTGTGGGGGGGCAGCATACCACTCAACTGTGCAGAATTACACAGAATGTCCAGATTTTTACCTCATATTTTGGATGAGGGTGTCCATCCATGTGGGGTCAGCATACCACTCAACTGTCCAGAATTACACATAATGTCCAGATTTTTACCTCACATTTTTGGTATGTACCTCATATAATTTCTTGTTTTCAGAAAAAATATTGAAGACTGAAGTCATTAAAATAATAGACAATTGAGTTCCAGACTTCATGCTGTTCTGAAAATAAATTATAATGCAAAACCTTTCATTCTACCAACATTCTCAGTTTTTAAGAGGAATATTTAAAATCCATCCCTGACTTTGGGCCTTTGTGCCCTCATTATTTTTGGTTTTGTTCAGAATTCTTGCACCAAGAGGTTGAGAGATGGGGAGGAGAGATGTGTGCAGGCTCCTGCTGGTGACATTAGTCCCTTGTGGAAGTGAGGGATAGTTCAGCACTGACACCCATTGCACTCCCCAACATTGGAGTACTGTTGGACATATGCAGGGGTGGAGAAAAGAGGCAAAAAACATAATCTCAGCACCTTAAGCACACCTTTAAAATAGCCTCTGAATTTCTCTTCCATTTCTTAAGAAAATCCATGCCCTCCAGTTTCACCTGGCAACTTATCTGGATTTACAATTTTTAACATTGACTCCAGTTCTTCTTTACAAGCATGATTTTATGACTCTTTAGTGTTATTTCAGTTAATATTTTACTTCCCATTTTATCTTTTCATCTATCTTCATATCTATACACATTTGCTCTATACTTTTTTGCATCATTTCCATAATCTGTCCTTGATCATCACTTCTCAGGTGGTTGCAAAAGATACTATGGCACTTATCAAAACGTGTACAGGAAGTTCCCCAGCGCCCTGTTCAAATTTACCCTAGTCAGTATGAATGCCACTTTGACTCTCCCCTGAAAAGAGGCCTAGTAGGACTGAGCCTGTCAACAAAGTGTAAATAAATAGCTTTCACGTCTTGTAACATTTTCTTTACTCTCATTCTTAAATTATTGCTAAAATCTCCAATCGAAATTATATCCATTGCACTAGAAAAAGAAGGCTTTTTAAACATTTAAATAACCATATTCCATCTATTGCATTCATAGGTGCACAGAGTGCCATAATCTGCACAGGCTTTCCTTGTTTTCTTATAACTATTAGTAGCATTCCTGTGTTACCATGACAACTCCGTCCACATCTTTATTTATTACCAAAAGTGTTACTCTCCTTCATTCTACATACCCAAAAGGCCATTTTATTGCATTCCTCACAGTTTCTGAGATTAGTCTCATTGCATCTCACTCAAATATTTTGCATTAGTAAGACTTATTATATCTGCTTCCAGTCTTTGATCCCGATTTGGCACCAGCATTCTTCTCAAGTCCGTTATTTATACTGCTCACATTTTCTGCAAGTAAATTATTGTTAACCTTTTCCTTCTCTGTTATTTTTCTGTTGTGTCACACTTTCTCCTTTTTGTTTTCTTTCCTTTCTTCTTGTTCTGTCAGTAAGAGAAACACCTTTTCTTCTTCTTGCATTTATTTACCCCCCCCCTTCCCATATTAGGTTCAGTATAATCATCACTTGTTTGCACAGTCACCATATTCATCTCTACTACTTCTATTCTTTCGGATTTTTATAGTCATTCTCTTCTTCAGACGCTTCTTCTGAATATACAATTTCTGTTTCATTTACATTTCTACATTTCTTTCATACACATTCTCTTGTTCAGATATATTTTGTCTTACCTCTTCACTCACCTTTGAAGAATCATATGTAAGATACCCTTCCATATTAAAGTTGGAACAAAACACTATGCATTACTTTATCATGTGACCAATATCAGCAGAGAGGTCACATGATAAAGTACTTTACATTGCTTTATTGTGTGAACCATTTCCTGATACCGCAATATCATTTAGTAGACACACGAGCTATCAGAAATCTACACAGTAATTATGAGATCTGTCGTATCCCCACTATCTTAGTTTATGTGTTTACCCTTCTACAAATTAATTACTATTCCATAATGAAATGCATACATCCCATGACCCAGACCACAGCCAGTACTCGTCAATCATAATTTTTATGTCCTTCACTTCATTTCATTATTCATGAAAATAAGTTATAAGTTCTCTTGGCCTGTCTCAGCAGTTTTAATCATGCAGTTAATTTCTTTATATTTTGAAAATACTATGGGATGATGATACACTCATTCTATGGAAACCCCGACAATTTTTACTGTATAATTTCCATTGACTCTGATGTTATTTCACAAAATCTCCCTGCATTTAAATGTATTAGTGCTGTAATATCATCTGTACAGAAGCCTAACAGGTCCACAATAGTATCCCAAATTCCATACCTATTGACTGGTTTGCTCTTGTTACTCAACAGTCTTACCGCTGCATTCCAATACCAAGTTGACCGCGTTGACAAATCCCAGCAACACTTTCACTAGTAGTTCTCACTGCCGCTGCTGCTGCTGCTCCATACATTTACGTTATTTGTCTTTCTTCAACAGCCATTTTGACACATTTTTGGCATGTTTCATTCCACCCGCCCATTTCTATTCACATTTAACTTTTTGCATAACAGTAACTCCAGATCTTTTGTTATCTCCTTTGCATAATTTGAAACAATCTTCATACTAAATACATAAATATTACATACCAAAACACTCTAAGGTTTTGGTCAATGCAGTCTTATCCATATTTTCCATACAGCACCTTTCATACCACATCAATCACTGAACTATCACTGCCATCATTTGGCGCACATTCGGCACACACTCTGCAATCGTCTTTAGTAAAATCGCATGAGCCAAGTCTCCTTCGGAGCCCTCACTCACAATTACATTTTTAAAAGCCAGCACTATCACCTTGTTCGAATATTGTTCTCCCTACCCTGTCATGTTCACCCTGTCTCGCTCCCATGAGTCTTTAGAATGGAAGAGCTGAAGTAATAATAATAACAGTAATAATAATAATAATAATCATAATAATAATAATAACAATAACAATAATAACAATAATAATAATCATAATAATAATAATAATAATAATAACAATAACAATAATAATAACAATAATAACAATAATAATAATAATACCAATAATAATAACAATAATAATAATCATAATAATAATACTAATAGCAATAATAATCATAATAATAATAATAACAATAACAATAATAACAATAATAATAATAATAATAATAATTATAAAAATAATAATAAAAATAACAATAATAATAAAAATAATAACAATAATAATAATAATAATAATAATCATAATAATAATAATAATAACAATAATTCTGTTTGTTAACCAGGTATGCCCAATGGGCACAAAGTCACTTTTCAGGGGTGATCCAAGAACAATGTCTGGTTAAGTGCCTTGCTCAAGGGATCCCCTGCCAAGGGTGGTATTATTATTATTATTAGGGTGGGAGGTTGGCATAATGGTTAAGGTGTTTACCTTACAAACACAAGTGCAGGGTTTGATTTTTACTTGGGGTAGGCTTAAAATAGCTCACAGGGACAGTTGACTTAGTACTAATCTATGAACCTATGAACACAGGAGACAAATGATAGCATCAAATCCTATAGGACAGGAAAATACAGTTGTGTAAGCTTTTACCATAATGGTCGATGTCCTTCTCTTCACTGTTGCAGTATTCCTTACAATAAGGATCCTCTGCCAAAGGTGACTCAATGTCCGTTCAGTATACCAACACCTTTAGGTTGCTTTACGGTACCCTGTACATTACACATATGCTCCCCACATATAGTGTAGGGCATAAAGGTGATGCCCACATGTAGCATTCTCAGAAATAAGAGCCCCAGTGCGAATGCCTGTCCAAGGAGTAGAGAGGTAACCAGTATATCCAGAAGAGAAAAGGACCAGGGGAAGGAGAGCGGTAGAGAGTGAATACTGACACAGTGAAAAGAAAGGCATCTACCATTATGACAAGATATTACACAACTGTACTGTGTCCTTCCATTTCACTGTTGCAATATTTTTTACAATAGGAAGAGTGCAAAATTCAGAAAGAAGACAGGGAGGAGGAAGGATCAACGGAGCTCTCTAGGAACCCAAGAAGAATGGCCCTACCAAAACCAGCTCTAGCTCTGGATATTCCATCTAACTTTTAGTGCTTGGTAAAAGTATGCACAGAAGCCCAGGTACTGTAGCTGCCTCAGGATTAGAGTTAATATCCAAACCCTTGAAAAAAAGCACAAGAAAAAGCCACAGCTCTAGTAGAATGAGCCTTAACAGAAGAAGAAAGGCTCTTACCATGAAAGGAATAACAAAAAAATGGCTTTAAAAATCAAAGAAGAAATAGTTTGTTTGTACACAAACAATCCTAAGAATCTAGGATGAAAGGAAACAAAGAGCTAATCAGAGTTACAAAAAGTCTTAATCATGCAAATAAAATCTGAGTTGTCTATGCACATCCAATATGTGCATCACCTTCTCAATAGTAGATTGTGGAGAAGGGGAAAAAGTGAGCAAATGAATAGACTGATTAAGAGACAACTCATTCACCACTCTGGACATAAAAGAGGATTAGCATGAAGGGGCACCCTGGCCTTACGGGACATGAAAAAAAGGAGGACAAGCCATAAGAGCTTGAAATTCAGACACCCTTCTGGGAGAAGTAAGAGCTAACAAAAGTACAGTCTTCTAAGAACAATGCTGTAAAGAAGCTGAAACTGCAGGTTCAAAAGAAGGATGTGTCGATTTTTCCAAAACAAAATGAAGATCCCAGGCAGGAGGAACAGGCTTCCTGAGAGGCCTAATATACAGGACACCTTTAAGAAACTGTTTAGCCTCAAATCTAGATAATAAAGGCAGACAAGCAGAAATAGGTGATAGGTGGGCCTTAACAGAAGAATAAGCCAACCCAGCATTGAACATTCCACATGGATAAGAGAGAACCAAATGAATATCCACAGAATGTGCATCCAGGTTATGAGAAAGACACCAAACAGAAAACCTCTTCCATTTGGATAAGTAGGATTTCCTAGTTATGGGTTCCTGGCATCCTGCAGGACCCTAAGCACTTCCTGGGTGTCAGTTGAAGATTGGACAGGTAGGGATGGATGAGAAATCACCTGTCTTGTGTGAGTAGATCCACCCTGTGAGTTAACTTTTGATGACTGCCATTGGTTAAATGCAGAATATGAGGGAACCAGTGCTGTCTGGGCCAAAATGGAGTCACCAGCAAGATTTTTGGAGCATTCTGTTGTACTTTGAACAGGGCTTTTGGAATGAGGGGAAGAGGAGGACATGAGTGGGTGTCCACCTTCCAAACCAGAGGACCTGGGACTCTGGCACAAAAGAGAGGAAGCTGCCTGTTCAAAGGGGAGGTAAAAAGATCCACTTGAGGAGTATCCCTCTGTCCAGAAACACATCCCAGTGAAGCATCTATTCATGGGATTGAGTTGTGGACCTGTTCAGAGTGTCTTCCACAATATTCTGACTGCCTGAAGAGTCACTTGATACTGAATTGCTAGTTGTCAGACTAGAAGTGCCAACCAGCATTGGAGATAGGATCTCATCCCCCCCTTGCTTGTTGACATATCACATCACTGTGGTATTGTCTGTAAACACCTTGAGAGGCGCTAGGGAGAATATAGGGTGAAAAGCTTGAAGACCCAGCAGAAGAGTACTTATTGATGTTGATGTGGTCTTTCCTTTCTTGAAGTGACCAAAGACCTTGCACCTTTAGAGAACTGAAGGATGCTCAACACCCCACATCTAAAGTGTCTTTGAACAGCTCCTGTGCTCTAGGTTGCACTGCATCTGAATTGTTTTACTGTGTTTTAGCTGCTTTTCTGTATATATGAACTTTTCTGTATATGTAGACCAGCTACTTATTCTACTGCCTCAGTTGTGCACTTGCCTAGCTTCATTTAAAAAGTTTCAAATTGTTAATTTTGTAGAGTTTTAATTATATTTACTGTTTAGGGCTACACACTCAAGTGAGTTAGCCTTTTCTGTGTTTATTTAGTGTATTATTGCATTGTTTAGCCTGTTTTAACAAAATAAACTATCTTGTTTGCTCGTTTCCCACCTTTCCTAGCTAGCATAGTCCAGATCCCAGGCTTTGCTTGTCTCAGGACTTTATTTTCTGTGTTCAGAGCTACCCAGACCTTGCTGTGGCAGAGGGAAGTCCTACTGCTTACCAGTGGAGTGGTGAGCATTGTACTGCCTGTCTAACACTAGAGGAGTGGTTTCCAGCTCTGAAATTGTAATTTTAGCCATTTTGGGTTGATTTCTATCCCTTTCAACTTTCTGGCTTAAAAACGCACGTGTTTGCACATTTTTCACATCGTGCAGCACCACAAGGCTATGGTTAAACTATTTCAGGTGCCAGAAAGTCTGGTCTTCAAATTCTCCCTTAGAACTAGCTGGTTTCTCAGTAGTAGCACTAAAATCTGAACCCCTCTGACTAGCACTTGCTCTAGAACCTGCTGGAAAGCACTAGGAAGCCTTAAATTGATACAAGAACTCAACTCTCCTTGTTAATAAGGAGAAATTAATCATAGGCACTAAACAGCCCATAACTGCAAAGTACCTTGCAAAGGTAAGGGAAAACAGCTCTTGTAAAGCACCTAAACAGGCATGTCCAAGGGTCAGCTTCCAGTGATTTCTCCTGCCACCTGGTGAATCTGGGCATACTGGGGCAATGCAGCAACTGCCTCATGTACACAGACAGCCCTCTACTCCTACTACCCAACACTACAGCCTGAGAGAAGCACTTACATAGCCAAACTGGAAGCACAGCTCTCTCCAGCCATGATTGTGCTAGACAGTCAAGAAAAGAAGGTTAACATCTGCACTACAACTCAAGCAACACATAGCTCTTCAAAACCCACACCATCAACACCCACACATAGCAACATTAAACCCACATACATGTGGAGGACCTTAAAATTAACCTGCCCAAGCAACAAGGACCTCCAAAGCTGAAACGCAAACAAACACCAGTCACAACCAAAGTGACACATAGCTCACAACACCAGTGTGCCACCCGACAACAGCCCCTAAGGCAAGACAATATACCAAACACTTTAGTCATAGGTGACTCTATAGTCAGGCACACTGATGTCCCACTCATCAGGCTGAACAAGGAGAAAATTACAGTCAGCTGTCTGTCGGGTGCCAGGATCCACCACATAATGCATGCACTCAAGTCATTCCACAACAAGTACAAATACAACTCTGTCACTGTCCATGTTGGAGTGAATGACTTGAGACATACCTCCCTGGACTACATGAAAAGAGACCTGGAAGACCTCTCGGCTCATGTGGCCCAGGCAGGTATGACCCTAGCCCTGAGTAGTATCCTGCCTTTGCCCAGAATGATACCACAGTATAAGGACAAAATGATTGACTTCAACAATTGGCTAAGCTTCTGGTGTCATTCAAAGGGGATCCAGTATCTGTCTGCCTGGGATGACATGATCGACAAACCATGATGCTTTGCCAGAGATGGTCTGCACCTGTCACCCCTGGGATTCAGGTTACTGGCTAAAGCTCTCGCCACCCCTATAGTGCCTTTTTTAGGCAAGGTTCAAAGGACAAAACCACCACCGTAACAGATTCAAGCATGCAAAATCTGAAGGTAATGCTACTCAATGCTAGAAGTCTAAACTTCAAAATGCACTCTCTCGAGGCACTCGTAAAAATGGAGAACATTGATATTTGTGCAGTAACTGAGACCTGGTTCAAGGCTCCAGAGAGCACCCCTGCAATACAAGGCTACAACTCTTACCACACTTTTTGGCCACCAAACCAAGACAAAAACATGAAGGTGGAGGAGTATCTATATTCACCAAGGATATTTACACCTCCAGTTGCCCAACACAATGCATCTGAAATTCTCCAGGTGCAACTAACACTACATAAGACTGTAATCCAAATTGTAGCTTGCTACAGATCCCCCACCATGCCTCAAGATTCTCACTACTCATTTCTAAACATATTGGACAATGTTAAGATACAACCAAACACCCTAATACTGGGTGATTTCAACTACCCTGTCATTAACTGGGAAAACTACTCATGTACCAACACCTTTTCCCAACAGTTCTTGGAATTCATAAATTCCAATGCCCTGGATCAGCTAATCCATTGTCCCACCAGGGGCTCCAATATCCTAGACCTGGTCATTACCAACATGGGAGATAGATGCTCCACACCAGTGGTCACCCCCTCATTGGTTAGGTCTGACTATAAGCAAATCAGCCTTGACATCCACATCCCACCCCCATCCCCCAGTAAGGAAACCTCTGTAAAAAACTTCTCCAAAGCCAACTTCATGCTACTCAAGAGGTGAAGTGACAAACTTCATGACACCCATGCAAATGGGAGCTGAAAGTTCGACTGCTGAATCCTACACTAAAGCACTGTACGAGCACATCCACTCATGTATGAATCATGCCATCCCAAATAGAACCAAGATGTTCTCCTCCAAAAAAAGGAAGCCAATCTGGTGGTCCCCTGCCATAAACAAACTATAAAACAGAAGAAAGAAACTGTTGCAGAAAAGAGGAAAATGCCAGGATGCAAAACACTCCCTTACCAGCCTCAGTAAGAAGCTGAGATCCCTCATAAAATCCTCCAAAGCTAGTTAAGAAAATAAAATTGCCAAAAATTCCAAAGACAACCACAAGGCATTCTATAGTTATGTCAAGAATCTTAATGGCAATGCTCAGTTATTCTCTGAGCTACAACAGAAAGGCATTAAATATACTGATCCCAAGGATATTGCCAATATCTTGTCAGATCGATTTAGTGCAAACTTCACCCCTCTCTCACCCCATAAAGGGCCCATCCCAATACCAAAAGATTGCCAAATTCCGGTAATCATGGTCACACAGGTAGAAACCTCAGTCTCCAAAGTTAAGAATACAGCATCAGTGGGACCAAATGACATCCTGGGCTGTGTACTACATGAACTACAAAATAAACTGGCACCTCACCTAAGTGTCATGTTTAATCATAGCCTCACCTCAGGCTTCATGCCCACTGAGTGGCACACAGCTACAGTTATCCCACTCCACAAGGGGGGACCCACCTTGGATCCCGGGAACTACTGTCCCATCAGTCTGATGAGCCTGATCTGCAAAGGCATGGCACGCATTATCATGGAACTTATAAACAAAGACACTGGCAACCTTCAATCACTGAACCCCACTCAGTTTGGGTTCGTGAAGGGCCGATCTTGTCTCCTGAACCTGATTGACTTCTTCGAATCAGTCTCCAGAGTTGTGGACAAGGGTAAGGCGGTCCACACAGCCTATCTGGACCTCACCAAGGTCTTCGACACCATCCACCACTTTGGAATCATAGATAAACTTACTAAGCTGGGTATAAATCCCTACATTACTTGATGGGTTGCCAACTGGCTTACTGACAGAACCCAAACTGTAAAAGTAGCCAACTCCAAATCTAGCTCCAGACAAGTGACAAGTGGAGTACCTCAGGGTTCAGTCCTGAGACCGCTTTTGTTTGGCATCTACTTCTCTGAAGTACAGACCAACATTAAGGGACTCTGGTTAACAAACTTTGCAGATGACTGCAAACTGGGAGCCATTATTAAATCCCCAAATGATGTGGATATTCTACAAAAGGGCCTTACAGAAACAGATGCTTAGTGCCAGACCCATGGGCGCAAGCTTAATCCCAAGAAATATATAGTTATCCCCTTTGGGAATAAACATGTACCCATGAATTACCACATAGGTGGCAATACACTAAACACCGAAAGTGTGATGAGAGACTTAGGGACACAGGTGGACAGTGGTCTCACCTTCGATAACCACATCACCACAACAGTCAGGAAATCCTTTTATGTGGCACACCTCATCACTAAGGGCTTTTCATCCAGAAAAAAGGAGGTTATTGTCCCATTGTACTCATCCCTCATTAGATCCATTATAGAGTACAATGCACCATTTGGTATGTACCTCACAAGACATCTGCAAGAGCTGGAAAGGCTGCAGAAATACCTCACTAAAAGAATCACAGGCCTAAAGCAGATGCCCTATACTGACCGTCTAGCTATACTCTGTGGCATATCGTCTACTCAGAGGCGATCTCTGCTTAACATACAAGGTCTTGTAAAACCCTGAGCTGTTAGACATGCTCCACTTAAAGAAATCTCAATCCACACACTCCAGGGATCTAAACCTTGTCATCACAATGAACAAAACATGCTGGAGAGATAGGTTCCTGACCCAGAGACTCCCCATGCTCTGGAACAGACTGCCCATACATGTCAAACAGAGCACCTCCTTGGTGCTCTTCAAAAGCAACCTTGACGATTGGATGGGAGATAGGAAATTCACCCCAGGGATCACGTCAGTTGCCCTGCTAGACAGGGGTCCAGGGAAGTAAATATTGAGGCAAGAATTATCCAGGGAATTGTTATGGTTAGGTTTGTATAGGCCCTAGTGCTGATAGCCTACTATGAACCTGTGAGAGGAAAGAGGGTTGAAAAGGGATCCCTGGATCGAGAGCCACCTGCTGAATCCACCACTGAAGTTCCAGCTTCAGACATGGAAGAAGAGGCGCTAAGAAGTCGAGGAGATGAGAATGCTGAAGATAAACTGACTTTAGAAACCACTGAACTTTTCTCATGTGGAGCTTGGCAAAAGGGAGCATAGGAATGGTAGAGGTCATAAACCCTAGAGCTCTCAGAAATTCCCTGGCTGTTATGTGAAGCCAGAGGAAGAAAGGATTGAAAAAAGGGAAATGAGAGTTATTGCCTTGGGAGGAGACAGGGGTGCCAGCATTGGAATAGTGTGGATCCTGCACCCCAGAAATACATGATCCTGAGAACGAGTCAGAAAGGACTTTTGGAAATTTATAACAAAAACACCTGTTGCAGCACCCATAGAGAACAACACCAAAAATAAATTAATGTTTTGAAATTTATTGTCAGCCCTAGGCTTTGCAGGTGGCAAATGGCAAAGTGAAGATTCTGCAGTAAAATCTCTGGAGGGAATGCCTGAAACAGGAGGTCATCCAAATAGGGAAAGACTTGTATCCCCTTAGTTACAAGCAGAAATCACAGGAGCGAGGCATTTGTTAATACCCCTGGGACAGTAGAAAGGCCAAAGGGCAAAGCAGACAACTGAATATGCCAGGAAGCAATAGAAAAACATAAGAACATCCTGAAAAAGGGATGAATAGGTATATGAATATAAGCGTCCTTGATGTCCAGAGACAGTAGAAAAGACAGTAGAAAAGCCTGAGGAAGCAGCAGATGGAACAAGGTCTGAAGGGACAACATTCAAAAGGAAGGGACCTTCAGAAAGGTGTTTAGGTGAGAGAAGTCCGGAATGGGTCTCCAAGTGCCCTCTTTCCTGGGAACTAAAATTATTCTGGAGTAAAATCCCTTCCCCCTTTAGGAAAGTGGAACTTCCTGAATAGTTCCCTGAGTCAAAAGATCCAGATACACCTCTGGAAAGACAGCCAACTGTTCAAGAGGGGGCTGAGAAATGCTCATGAAAGGGGGAAGAGATATCCAGACCATGAAATACCCTAGATGGATAATGATTAGAACCCAGAATCCTGAGTAATATTTAATCAAACCAGAAGGGATAGGGAAAAATAAAGAGAAAGAGGAATGTGGCTGAGAAGAACAGGATAGGCAGCACCTGGTTTGTCAGGAAAAGGATACTTCTGTGTGTTATATCGTGGTAAGGAAGGAGACCACACGGTTTATAGAGTTGTAAGGCCTTTCTTTATTAAGAGCCTCCAGGTGCGCACCCATGCTTCTTCACACAACTTCTGCAAGTCATACATCCACCAGAACCAACAAGTTACCAGAGAATACAGAACCAACAGTACATGCTGAATTCCCCACAGCGCCCCTACAGTACAACAACCACATTACCAGCCCGAATACTACATTCCTCCCCTTTTAAGCTAAGACATACTGTCTTACATAAGCAAAACTAGGGAACAAGTTCCATAATGCATTTAATCATTTACTTGTATATGACAGGCTAGTTATTAACTGGTTACCATACCATCTACTATTTTTTTAAGGCTGGTAATCTATACATGCACTTTTGTTAACATTGATAGTCCTTCAAGTAACTAGGTTTAACCAGCACACGCTTAGAACAGCGCAGTGGTACCACCTTAGGTGACTCCGGTGTCACTTTTACCACTTCAGGTATCGGTGTGTCCTTCCCTGGAACGGTTGGATCTTCAGAAACCTCTCCTTCCACGTTCTGGCGGTCTCCCTCGATTTGCGATCCTCCTGCCACTGCGAGCCCTGGTTCCGAACTGAACGGTAGTTCTGAGGCTAGCAGTTCCATGGCTTCCTTCTTCTGTTCGCTTCGTAGAATTTGGTCTACATGTCTCTTTACCAAGAAATCTCCATTCAATCTCACCTGGTACGATAATGGACCTGTACTCTTGACAATGAACCCTGGAATCCACTTAGGTCCATAACTGAAATTTCGCGTCATCACTGCATCTCCTTCCAGAAAACTTCGCTCTCTCTGTCGTCTATCATGACATTCTTTTTGCCTCCACTGGGTCCCCTCCACCTTAGCTCGGACATTTGGATACACTAGATCCAGCGTGGATCTCAATCTACGTCCTTGCAACATCTCGGCAGGTGACAAACCCGTGGTAGATTGTGGTGTAATACGGTAGTTGAATAACACCCTTGATACTTTTGCTGCTAAACTTCCTTCCCCAGACTTTTTCATCATGGCTTTAAAAGTCTGAACAGCTCTTTCAGCACAACCATTTGTAGCTGCATGGTAGGGTGCTGATGTGATATGTACGATTCCATTTTTTCTCAGAAAACCCTTGAACTCTTCACTCGTGAAACATGAAGCATTATCGGATACAATAGTCTCAGGCAGTCCTTGACTACTGAAACTCCTCCTCAAGCATTCAATAGTAACGAGAGAAGTGGGTGTCTTGACTTGATAGGCATCCATCCATTTCGAATGAGCATCCATGATTATCAAAAACATGGCCCCCATGAATGGTCCTGCATAATCTATATGAAGTCTCTGCCAAGGTCTACTCGGCCACTCCCATGGATGTAGTGGCGCCGCCACCGGCAAGTTGCGATGTTGTTGACATGTTTTACACTCATTCACAACGACTTCAATCTCGTGATCCAACTTGGGCCACCAGAAATAACTTCGGGCTAAGGCCTTCATTCGGGTAATGCCCACATGACCTTGGTGTAACTGCTGTAAAAGTGCCTGTCTTCCTGGGGACGGAATTATCACTCGTGCCCCCCACAATACGCATCCATCTTGCACACTCAGCTCTGTTTTTCTCACCTCATAAGGTCGAAAAACTGGATCCGTTTGTTGAACTGGCCAGCCTTGCTGGACCCACTGAAACACTCTAGCAAGCACCGGGTCTTTGTGTGTCCAAACTCTCAGTTCCTTAGCAGACACCAACGTTATGTCCTCCATCATCAAAACTCGGTCCTCCGCTTCCTCCTCTTGGATAGGCCCTGGCATTGGCAAACGACTTAATGCGTCTGCATTACTATGGTGTTTTCCAGGCTTATAAACAATCTCGTATTCATAAGCTCTCAACGTTACAGCCCATCTCTGAATGCGAGGAGAAACCATCTGCGGTACTGCTTTCATCTCGTTGAATAATGACAACAAAGGCTTATGATCAGTGTAAATAGTAAACTTCCTCCCATAGAGGTATTTGTGAAATTGCTTGATTCCAAACATCACAGCCAAACCCTCTTTATCTAACTGGGAATAGTTTGACTCCGCTGGTGTCAAAGTTCTTGACATGAACCCAATGGGTCTCTCTTGTCCATCTGGCATCCAGTGTGCCAACACAGCCCCTAATCCATAGGGTGAGGCATCACATGACAAAATTAAGTCCTTGTGACTATCGTAGTGCACCAAAACCTCTGAAGATTGCATTAGTTCCTTTGACTGTTCAAATGCTCTGTCCTGTTCCTTTTTCCACGACCACTGAGCCTCCTTCCTTAATAACTTATGTAAAGGAGCTAACAGTGTTGACAGATTTGGCAGGAACCTGTTATAATAGTTAAGTAAGCCTAAATAGGCTTTCAGTTCTGTAACATTGGTGGGTGCTGGTGCCTGTTGAATGGCTTCCACTTTATTTGGCAGGGGGTGTAGGCCTGATGCATCCACCTTGTAGCCCAGGAATTCTGCTTCCTTTGCCATGAAAGCACATTTACTCCGTTTCACCCTTAGACCTGCCTCTCGCAGTCGACTCAGCACCTCATTCAGCGTCTCCAGATGCTCTTGAATGTTCCTACCCATCAACAGGATATCATCTAAATGCACAGCTACCTTTGGAATTCCTGCCACTAGTCCCTCCATTATTCTCTGGAAAATAGCTGGACTCGAGGAAACCCCAAAAGGTAAACGATTGACTTGGAACAAACCTTTGTGTGTGTTAAGGGTAACATACGTCTTTGACCCTTCTTCCAGCACTACTTGTTGATATGCCTGACTGAGGTCTAGTTTACTAAACCTTTCACCTCCCGACAGTTTTTCAAACACATCCTCCACCTTTGGCAAAGGATACTGCTCCAGCTTCGAGACTTGGTTCACTGTTAACTTGTAGTCACCACAAATGCGTACAGTACCATCTGGCTTTAACACTGGAACAATTGGTGCGGCCCATTCCGCAAACTTTACTGGTTCAATTATACCTTGCTTAGTGAGTCTCTCTAACTCAAACTCAACTTTCTTCTTCATCGCATATGGTACAGGACGGGGTTTGTAAAATCTTGGCGTTACGTTTTCTTTCACGTGTATCTTTGCTGGTGGACCCCTCCAGGTCCCCAGTTCCTCTTTGAATACTTCTTCATTATTCTCTAGCACCTCTTGCAAGGTCAGGCCTGGCTGTTCTACCTTATGGAGCTGTAGGCAGTCCATGTTTAGCTCCTTTAACCACACTAGGCCTAGCAGGTTTGGTCCCTTACCTGCTACCACCATGACTGCCAACTCTTTGACTTGGTCTTTATATTTTACCTTCATTTTCACCATTCCCAACGTGGGAACTATTTCACCCGTGTAGGTTTTCAAAGTCACTGAACAGTCCTGCAGCTTCAGAGTTTCTCTGGGCCATAACTTCCCATACTCAGCCTTTGACAGAACTGTGACACTACACCCCGTATCCACTTCAAACTGTACCATTTTACCATTCAAGTCCAACTGGGTTTTAATGGGATCAACTCTTTCCCACCTGGCCTCTTTCACATTAAACATTGTGAACACTTCTTCGGCTCCCCTGGTTGGTTGATCTGTAACTTCACGCATGTGGTGTGCATACTGCCGTTTATTTTTTCGGTTTCCCTTCCTTTCCATCATACTGCTTTTTTCCTCCCCCTTTTTCGGCTGATCCCCAGAGGGTATTGAGCGGCACATTTTCTTTACATGGCCCTTCTTCCCGCAAGCATGACATTTTACAGTTAAAAAACGACAGTTCCGTGACAAATGTTCACCTCCACACCTGTAACAAGCATACTGACCAGACTTCCCTTGTGATTTATGCTCCAAGACCACTTTATGCACTGGCAGTGGGGTCGCACTCCTGCTTCCAACCCCTTCCGTGGCTTTCTGTTGTAAATCACAAATGTCTTTAGTCGCTGTCTCTATGGCCTGTGCCAACTTCAAAGCCTTTTCAAACGACAAGTCAGGCTCCGCTAACAGTCTACGTTGTATGCGGTCGTCTGCAATGCCACATACGAGCCTATCTCGTAGCATTTCGGTCAGTCTGTCCCCATAATCACAATGTTGTGCCAGTTCCCTCAACACTGCGACATACTCCATTACCGTTTCATTAGCCATTCTAGTCCTTGAATTTAACTTGAACCTCTGGACTATTGCACTCGGCTTCGGGTTATAATGTGACTGAAGTAAACTCGTCAACTCTGTGAACGATTTGTCCCCCGGTTTATCAGGACTCAATAAGTTCCTCATCAGACTGTACGTCTTACTGCCCACCGAGCTTAGCAATATGGCTCGCTTCCGACCCGCTTCCATTATCTGGTTTGCCTCAAAAAAATGTTCCAACACTTCACAATACTCCTCCCAGGTCTGTGTCTGACAGTCGTATGCAACCAGTGACCCCAACATGGAACCAGACATCACTCCAGTAGGCCCCGTCTCTTCGTCATCCGACATGAACTGCAGCCCACCAGTTTACTCGCAGCGGACTCGGAGGCATCCCATCCTCTCGTCGCCAATATGTTATATCGTGGTAAGGAATGAGACCACACGGTTTATAGAGTTGTAAGGCCTTTCTTTATTAAGAGCCTCCAGGTGCGCACCCATGCTTCTTCACACAACTTCTGCAAGTCATACATCCACCAGAACCAACAAGTTACCAGAGAATACAGAACCAACAGTACATGCTGAACTCCCCACAGCGCCCCTACAGTACAACAACCACATTACCAGCCCGAATACTACACTGTGTCACAATAGTCTGGGTAGCTACAGCAGGAGGAGCCTATTTTTCACCCTTTTTACCCTTGGGAGGAGGGTTAGGCTGTTACAAAGGTCAGTTTATTAGGCTAGGTTCTTTGAAAGTTAGGCTCAGGACAAACAAAAACATGTTAATGTTCCTGCAAGACCTTGCCCTTATCTTGAAGAGACTTAAACAAATCAGCAGCAGCTACACCAACTGTTTGTTGTCCAGAAGAGAATCTATCAATTTATACTTAATGTCATCAGGCAAAGGCTGAAGCTGAAGCCAGGAATATCTCCTCAACACAGAACCAAAACAGCATCTCTAGAAGAAGCATCTGCTGCATCATAGCTACACTTATGGCAAGCTTCCTGAGAAAAAGTTGTCCCTAACAAGGAAAGAACAGAACATTTCCCTACAGAATCAGAGAGATCAAAAAATACCTGACAGGCCTGAGAAAGAAGAGACAAAATATATCTGGACATCTGGACATGTGGGTCTGATAACTGACAGCCCTAAAAGCCGGGGTAGCAGAGGTATAAACCTTCTTACCTCGTCTTTGCATAGTTGTGCTGTCTTTATCAGAAGGAAGTAAATTAGAAGAAGGTAGTACCTGAGATGGCTTGCCAGAAGCCATAGACACTGCAGAGGGGTCAGCAGAAAGATATATATAGAGAGAAATGTGCAGTCCTCATGCACCCTATAAAACCTATCAGGTTTTTTGGAGGTGGGAGCTGGAGGTGGGGGCTGGGAGATGCAGTAGAAAACGCATCCAACAAGGCAGTCCAAACAGGAAGAACAGCAGGTCTAAAACAGCCCATTTGCAGGAGCTCATAAGACTTTTTCTGACCCTCAGAAACTGGGGAACAGTGCCATTTAAAAAATTACAGCATTCTGGAAAATGTGTCCCCAAAAGAAATCTCTTCAAAAGCGGGTGTCGGGACTAATAGACTCTTGTTCCTCAGAATAATAGACTAAAGAAGGAATCTGGGATAAATAAGCAAGGGGATGCTTCAGCTGAATCCACCTCTTCCTCAAAAGTATCCTGTTCCCTAGGCCTTTTAAGGGAAGTGGAGGACCAAGGGGGAGCAGGAACAGAAACTCCTTGAGGAGGTTTCAAAGCCATCTTGTGTCTTTCGGCTTTTTCCCAGTTAGGGGTCACCACAGCGGAACTCCGGTCCGCTAATGATTGGCAGTAGATTTTTACATGCCGAGTTGCCGGCCCTGATGCACAACCTTCAATGAAGGTATGCCCATTCACGCATGTCTCCACACAGAAGACGCTCTAACTGAGAATCAAACAGGACAACGTCTTACTGTGAGGTGACAATGCTACCGCAGCACCACCTTCAAAGCCATAAGGGCATTAAACAACCCCTGAGTGAAATTCTGCCATTCACTCTGAGGGTCCTTAGGTGTTGTAGAAACATGCTTTGTTTTCTGTTTCTTTTTAAAAAAGATGTCCACCTTAAAAACCTTAGAAGGCTCAGACCCCGGACAGCATTCAATAATCATAGTCAGAACTTCCTCTCTAACCAAAATCTGAGGAGCACCCCTATGCCCTTCAGAAATTATCAGCCATGGTTCAACCTGAACATCTGCAGTGGACATCTGCAAGGCCTCCAAAGATGGCAGAGGAATCCAACAGAGGATCCGGGTGATCCTCCAGGCTTTCACTAACCTCAGAAGAGAAGTCCAGCAGAGGTGGCACGGCAGAAGAACTGGACCTAGACTTCTTGGTTTTCTTCTTCATGGACAGCTGACGCTCAGAGTGGGAAGTTCCTTCCATGGTGTCTTTCATTAAACGTTTAAGATGTTGGTTCTCTAAGTACAGGGCTAAAGAGGAAAACTGACTATGGAAAGTCTTTGGAATGAAAGCCTGACAAATTGGAAAGGATGCATGGTCATGGGAAGCACCGAGACAAAGTAAGCACTGCTTGTGACGATCTTTATGGGGAATCTGTCTCCCGCACTGACACTATCCCTTTCTGGATGGCAGGAACCCTGCAAGCAGCAAACAAAATAATAATTTTAAGAGCAAAAACCCCAACAGGGCATTTATCTGAAAGTGGCTTGGTGTACCAGTAAACAAAATGGGCATTCAGACTGATGATCAAAAGATGGAGTTTGGACTGGCAGCAAAGTTGTTCTGAGGATGGTACATTCAGAGGTCACCTTTATGCCCTATGTTATACATGGAGAGAAGATGTGTGATGTAAGGCATACCTTAAAGCAACCTAAAGGCTTTGGTATACTGGTCGGACATCAGGCCACCCTTGGCAGGGGATCACTATTTTAAGGAATACGGCAACAGTGAAATGGAATGACAGCTTCAGCTCACAACCTTATCTTATTTACCAACTGCAAGTATCAAAAAGAGAAGAAAAATGTATTTTCCTGATGCTCTGGGCAAATGTTCTTCAGTCACACATCATGTCTTCTCTCAAAATAGACTATAGATCTAGTGGGCAACAAAATATAAAATGAATAAAGGCCCACAAGTGAAGTCTCATACCATATCTCTTGCAAGCATTAGGCCTTCCTCTAAGCCAGAGGAATCCCATAACAAGTTCTTGAAAGTAGTAGAAACACTCTTCATTTAATCCAACACAATATTCATGGCTGACTTTAACTGCCCCAACATTAACTGAGAATCATACACACCCTCAAACATGCAGACCCAGATATTCCAGGACTTTGTTAACACAAACACCCTTGAACATCTAATCTGTCTGCCCATCAGGATTGCAAATATCATTGAAATGGTCTTTACAAATGTGGAGGAACAATGTACTTCCCCTAGTATAAAGTCCTCATTGGTCATGTTGGACCACAAAGTTGTATCCTTTGAAAAAAGATTTAAGCCCAGGACTCCATCTAATCTTGGAACATTTAAAAACTATTCCAGGGTTAACTACCTCCTCCTAAGCAACAGTCTAACAAAACTCAAACCCCCCAACCAACATATCACAGCTGCTTACGCAGAACTGTTCACACTAACCCTGTACAATATATAGCTATACAGAGACAGCTGTACCTATCTGAAATAATAGGACAACCTCCAAAAACAAACTGTCCTAGGGGAATTGCAGTATAAATTGGTTGTTTAACAAAAGAAAGAAAATCATGTCCAAAAACAGGAAGAGGTTGCCCAGCAAGGTGAAAATGCCCTCATTACTAAGAACTAGCAACTCAGGGGTCTAATCAAATCTACAAAAGACAAATTTGAGATGAAAATAGCCTCCACATCTAAGGGCAATCATAAGGCTTTCTTTATTTATGCCTGTAACCTTAAAGGCAACACCCAACAATGTCCAAATTAATAGTGAATTGAACCACCTACATAGAGCCAGAATATACAGTAAATCTGCTGACCAATAAAATTAGCTCCAACTTTACCCCCCCATTACCCCCCAGGAAATGCCCTCTGCCATTTCTCTACCAATTATCACCAGGAAGCAGATCACTCTCTAAGGCCAAGAAAACTGCTTTAATGGGCCCAGATAATCCCTCAGGATACCTCTTTTTTTAATTTCTCCAGGTCTTTTGGGTTTCTAATACCATGATGGGAATGGACCCCATTCCTAAGTCAAAGGATGATTAAAGTTTATGAAATTAGTATTGTTTCAATCTTTGATGTTAGCCAGAAGTCCTCTTTGCAGCACCTGCAATGTGCTCAGTAATGACTCCATGTCAAGTTCGTATGGAGTTACATGTATCGGTAACGTATCTAAATACAATTGTAAATTATTTTTTATAAGGCCCAATGCTCCTACTATTATTGGAGCTGTATGGGTATCCTTCTTCCACATTGCCTGCATTTCTGCCTGCAAACCCTGGTATTTTATGACTGTTTCTCCCACATGTTCAGTGGACTTTGTAAACCAATGCGTTCATAGTCCACTATCTTGGGCCGCCAATATTAACTTTTCGACTTTTGGCTTAAATTCACCTCTTCTTAACCATTCCTGCATTCGATCCTGATCAACATGAGGTTGTTCCAAGAGTTTTCTATACTTGTAATTATATTTATGCATTTTCCACATGTCTTGCCTTCTCATCTGATCCTTCACCTTATATTCTTTCTTTTGTTTTTTGGCACATTCAGTTGCTGCCTGATTTTTATCTACTTCTGGTTTAATTTCCTTTCCTGCTTGATGCCGATATGCTTCTGTTAAACTATGCAGGGAAGTCTCCTGAATAGAATGGAACATGACCAGTCATGCCTATTAGAATCTCTATTTAGCAACAGCCTCCAGGCAGGATTCATGCCTGACAAATATCAGATTGCAATGGTTATCCCTTTACACAAGGGAGACCTTCAACAGACCCAGGAAACAACAGACCCATAAGTCTAACTAGTCTCATATGCAAGGTCATGGAAATAATTATCATAGACCTCATGAACAATGACATAGGACCCTACTAAGTTCAGTTTTGTCAAGGCAGGTCATGCCTACTTAAACTTGTGGACTTCTTCGAGAGGGTCACTAAAGCTATAGATGAGGGCAAAACAGTGCGTACTGTCTACCTTGACCTGGCTAAGATATTCAACACAGTGTACCTCACTCAGGAATTGTAGATAAACTTACAAAATTAGTCATAAAGCCATTATGTCACCCAATGGAAGGACAGCTGCCTCACTGACGGGACATGAGAAGTCAGTTTAAGGAAATCTACCTCCAGAAACAGGCAAATCACTTGTGGAGTCCAACAGGGATCAGTGCTTGGGAATCTCTCTTTTTTTGGCATGTACCTCTACGAAGTCAAGACAAACATCAAACATTTCTGGCTTACAAAGTCTGCAGATATTTATAAAGTAGGAGCAGTCACTAAATCTCCAAAAGACACAGGTGAAGAACTGGTTCCAAAGCCATAGACCAACACTCAATGTAAAAAAAAATGCATAGTAGCACCTTTGAAAAGACAGACATCCCTGGAAATTATTACATCAATAGTACACCCCCAAAAAGAAGACCCAGTGTTCAGGAATCTGGTAATGCATATTGACACTAACCTGACCTTTGACCACCTTGTATTCACTGCAGTGAAAACATCATTCTACACTGCACAACTTATAAGAAAGGACATGGCATCCAGGTCCAAGGAGGTCATTGCTTTACTGTACTCAGCTCTCATCAGACCAATCATCAAGTAGAATGCACCTATCAGTATGTACCTGATGAGGCACTTGCAACACCTTTAGAGACGACAGAGGTTCCACATAAAAATGAAGCAAGAGTAAACAACAAGTCCTAAACCTGGACTCAATCTTTTATAGACTGCTGCATTGCTATCTACATCTAGCCTAGAAGGCCTCCTCTTTTCTCACACTGATGGATCTATTGCACATCTGCAAAACAATTAGCATCAGAAATACTTGATCTAAGGACATAAACCTCATCTGCAACATAATCAAGACATGTTAGGGGGACAGGTGTGTCTCTTAATGATTTACCCCTTCTATGGAACAGGTTTCCTATCCATGTGAAGCAAATCTCATCCCTAACCTTATTTAAATGTAAATTGGACCAATGGATGGAAAATTGCAAATTTACCCACTGATTTGGCACCTATGTCCCTAATGGAAAGGGGTTGTCTGTAAACGCTTGATGTGTACAAGACTGTACTGCAACAGTAACACTTGTTTGGATATTGATACATGTCAGCAACATTTTGGTAAATTAGGGGTTAGCTTGGCTAGGCTTCAAATAGTTCTTATGTCAACAGCCTAGCAACCAGCTTTGAACCTACGAACCTAGATAGTATCACTGTAAGGATGATATGGATCTGGAGTGAAACATAACATATGAACAGCTGTTTTCCTTTTACTTGTATGTTTTTTCAAAATAAAAAGCAAACTCTAAGAATGTTCACAGTATGTACATTTGGGTACATGCTTAGAATAAACCAAATGAAAAGTAACAATGTAGAATACAATGTTACAATGTTACAACTGTGACCACAGACTTCTGAGATAGAGTTACATACAACACTCATGTATGAACTTGTAAAGTAAAAACAACAGCATTTAAGACAGGACTTACTATGTGAAAGTGACTGCACCTCTTGCAACAGTTCATAGGGTCTCTCCAAATGTTTGGGTGCCCCATTTGAGCAGGCACAAGTGTACAACTGTGGTGAGAATGCAGTAATGTGCAGAGTAAATAGGTTGCAGCAGTAATTCCCCAGAGGCTGCGTGTGTGAGTTACATCATGAATGAGGCTGCGTGTGTGAGGTACATCATGACTGAGGCTGCGTGTGTGAGGTACAGCATGACTGAGGCTGCGTGCATGAGGTACAGCATGACTGAGGCTGTGTGTGTGAGGTACAGCATGACTGAAGCTGCGTGTGTGAGGTACAGCATGACTG
This sequence comes from Protopterus annectens, assembly GCF_019279795.1. Lineage (NCBI taxonomy): Eukaryota > Metazoa > Chordata > Ceratodontiformes > Protopteridae > Protopterus > Protopterus annectens. Next base: position 1,472,704,160 of record NC_056726.1, read on the forward strand.
AGGCTGCGTGTGTGAGGTACAGCATGACTGAGGCTGCATGTGTGAGGTACAGCATGACCGAGGCTGAGTGTGTGAGGTACAGCATGACTGAGGCTGCGTGTGTGAGGTACAGCATGACTGAGGCTGCGTGTGTGAGGTACAGCATGACTGAGGCTGCATGTGTGAGGTACAGCATGACTGAGGCTGCATGTGTGAGGTACAGCATGACCGAGGCTGCGTGTGTGAGGTACAGCATGACTGAGGCTGCGTGTGTGAGGTACAGCATGACTGAGGCTGCGTGTGTGAGGTACAGCATGACTGAGGCTGCATGTGTGAGGTACAGCATGACCGAGGCTGCGTGTGTGAGGTACAGCATGACTGAGGCTGCGTGTGTGAGGTACAGCATGACTGAGGCTGCGTGTTTGAGGTACAGCATGACCGAGGCTGCGTGTGTGAGGTACAGCATGACCGAGGCTGCGTGTGTGAGGTACAGCATGACTGAGGCTGCGTGTGTGAGGTACAGCATGACTGAGGCTGCATGTGTGAGGTACATCATGACTGAGGCTACATGTGTGAGGTAGAGCATGACTGAGGCTGCGTGTTTGAGGTACAGCATGACTGTGGCTGAGGCAGAATTTAAGATGAAGTCATATCAAGATATTTGATAAATCCTTACCCTTTTCCATGTATTCTGTGATGATAAAGATGGGTTCTTGGGTTACTACTGCATGAAGCCGGACCAGTTTGTCATGCTGAAGGTTCTTCATGAGGTTTGCTTCAGCGAGAAAAGCATGTGGGGACATGGATCCTTGTTTCAGGCTCTTAATTGCTACCTTTGAGTGACCATTGTAGTATCCTGTTAGAACATAAAATATAAAACCTTTTATGAGAACTACATCTAATGCAGCAAACATGTATAGATTTTACTGCAGCACATACATTTATCTGTAGCCAGTCCTAACATTGCCTTTTGGATTCTAAAAATTCCTCAGAAGTATTTCATTATTAGTCCAGTCATATAATTCAAATACCATAAAACAAAATGATATCAAACTGAGCACAATTTGACATTTCAACCTCAAAGAGTGCATAACAAATAACATTCATATTTAGGTGTTGAAAATGTGCTTTCTAGACTGCTTAATCCAATGTACCCAGGTCTCTTTCAAAAATTCCAAAATCTTTTACAGTATAAAAACATATACTCCTAGGATTATCCTTGTCTACATTCTACCCTTCTTTTGTTTAGCCTTAAATAGTAGCTGTCCTTTAATAGCATTTTCCAAAAAAAACAATTTAAAAAAATCCACAATGATCACGTTTCTTCAGTTCATTTTAAAAGCCAGTGCACAGCTTCCCTTAAAGTACCTCATCCGTTCCATCTCAGTTTTAAGTATTCTAATGCATGTTATATATCTGTTGTAAGTAGTGTTGAATTCCTTACCTGCAACATTCTGTTGTTTTGTAGCACATTCCTCTATTTGTCATATAAGTTTTCCTATTTTTTGTATTTCATTGTATTTCAACAAATTGTCATGTAACCCAAACATCTAACCTAGTTTTTGAAACATTATGTATCATCTAGTGTTGAGATGAATAGTAAACAAAACAAATAGAAGTATTTATTGTATCATATCTAAACTCAAATTTTAAAGTTCCAGTTTTAATGTTTTCCATATGGAACAATATGTTTTATAGGGATTAGCATATATCTGCAAAACAGTAAGAAAAAATATTGAACAGATCAACTTTTAACTTTTCTATTATACAAAGCAATCAGAAAAATATCTAACAGCCTGACATCCAGCTCTTTGCATTTTATATATAAATAAGTGTATATATATATATATATATATATATATATATATATATATATATATATATATATATATATATATATATGCACAGATAAATATATTTATAAAAATTACGTCAATAAGCTCCTATACCTAATGAAACACTTTTAGACAAATATACTTTTTGGAAACACATACTCTATTTCTTTTACATGTTTTTTTTATTTTTATTCTTAGCAAAATCTGTTTCATACAACATCAGACCCAAACTACATTCTAAGAATATTAATGCAATATTTTGAAAAGGGACTGCTAGTTATATCCTTTTCATCCTTCAGACCCTTACTTTTTTATTTTTAATTGAAAAACAAAACTACGCAGGTAAAATTGCCAGTAAAATCGACCAAAACCAACTCAGACAAGCAATTTATTGTATCCACACCATAAGCACCATACCTCCACAGAAAATAAATGACCAAAGTACTTATGAACACACTTTATTCCAACCACATTTAAAGTTAAGTGCTTTCAACTCACTCATCAAAAATAGAGACTTCTTCAGAACTAAATTCTTCTACCCTTAAGCACCTCTTTTATAGTGGATACCATCTGTACTGTAATTAATTAATTGAATAATTGATGGGTTACAAATACGATAAACAAAGTTGTCCACACCACTACATAAACTGACTGCTTAAAAATATTGAAAATATTTGTTGAAAATATGTAAATTGTAAAAAATCATAAAAATGCTATGTTACATCAAGAGCTCTCTTTTTTAGCATAGGAGCCAAAGGTATACATTTATTGATACCTGGTGGTGTGTCAGAATTTAGTTTTATAATCCAAAAAGTTCTCTTAACTCTAAACGGAGCTCCCACCACCCTCCTCTAGCATTTGGTAAAACTTTTTCCAAGATCCCAAGTTTGAATCTGGTAAAGTCCTGACACTGTACAAAATGTTTGTACAATGAATTATTAACATTACCCCTAGATATTGCATACAGATGTTCATAGATTTTTGTTTTGAGTTTTCTTTCTGTCTTACCTATCTAATAGCTGTCACAAGTCTGACAGACTGAGGTGTACACTATACCCTTTGTGTTGCAATTTCCTTTCATCAAGCTGACCTTATAACCATTTTCCTTTAATATTATATTATTGGAGTCTAGGATGTAAGAGCATTGCCTGCACATCCCACACTTGGTAGTGCCTTTATCGAGTAAAGAACTAAGTTTGACAGGGTGTTCAAATATTGATTTTAAGTTCCTCCCCATCTTATAAACACAATTTGGCTCACTCCTAAGAATTTTAAGAACGTTAGGGTTACCCTTAAAAATTGTCCAGTTTCTAGTTATAATTGCTCGCACGTCCTTTTCCCCTGGACCAAATGTTATTGCCATACTGTTACTGTGTTGAGAATTGTTCTTACATTATTTAAAGTACCTCCCAGATTCATTTCACCTAACAGAGGCTTAAATTTGGTTCTCCACCCATCCAAGATCTGAGCCCTAATGGATTCAAGTGCATTATTGGGGTACCCTCTATCTTTAAACACATTTGTGATAATTTCCATCTCTTGGTGAAAACTAGTGGTATCCAAGCACATATGTGCTGCCTTGACAAGTTGCCCTTTAAAAATATTACACTTAGTGAATTTAGGGTGACAGCTTTTATAGCTTAGGTAATCATTGGAGAATGTATGTTTCCTATATATCTTTGAACTGAAGACATCTAGTGCCTGTCTTTTCAAAACTGCTATGTTCAAGTAATTAATGGACATGTCAGAAGTTGTAGAAGTAAATTTAAAGTATGAACATACGTTATTGAGGTACTCTACAAACACTACTGGTTGCTTATCTGACTCCTTCCATATGATAAACACATCATCTAAAAATCGTAGATATGTGAATCATTTTGTAGGGAATTCAGATTTAAAAACATGTTTAACTTCCCATGCATATTGGAGCATGTTGGCATACAATGAGACACAACTTGCTCCCATTGCCACACCTTTCAATTGTTTATAATGTTTTCCTTTAAATGTGAAGAAATGATTTTTAAGAATGAACTCCAACCCCATAATGACAAAATTAAGTAATGTTTTGTTAAAATTTGTCAAAGTCCTTGCTGCCTCATAAAATAATTCAAGGGCCTTGTCATGTGGAATGGATGTAAATAGATCCACCACATCGACTGTGGAAAAACAGCAGTCACTTGAATACCACATTTGGTTGATTTTCGTCAAAAAAATCACAAGAGTTTTTTTAACAAATAGTGTGCTGGGTCAAGTACCCCTTTAAACAACCTGTCAATAAAGACACGTAGAGGGTGTGTTGGGCTTCCCTTAGCTGAAATAATAATCCTGAATGGTGGTTCTTCTAAATTCTTGTGGACTTCCAGTATTTCAAATGCCACTGGAATGAACAGGTGTTCTACTCTAAGAAATTGAAAAGTTCTTCAGAGATAACCCCTTTCATGAGTGCTATAAAAACCTAATTTCTTGAAGAAGTATGATAATTTGACTCATCTGCAAATACATCTGAAAGAGAATTTGCATAGACTAGTTTGTCAAAAATGACAATTCCACCACCCTTGTCGGGCTTCATGATCCTGATGGCATTGTTCCTTCTTAAGTTTTGCATTAAATTATATTAATTTCTTGTTAAATTAAATGATTTTTTGTTCTTGACGTGATGTCTATTAACAAGTGTTGAATGCATCTCTGCTGCACACACATTCTCAAATGCATGAATCATAGGATGTAGGAGGGATTAAAACAACTCTTCCTTTTAAGTTTTTTGTTAGTTGTATGGATACCTCCGTCAGCAATTTTTTCTTTAAACATTAATTTAAAATTCAACTTCCGTGTGAATAACTTAAGTTCTATAATAGTATCCACTGCACTTACCTTAACTGGGTTACATGTTAAATGAACGAACGTTTGAAACATCGAACTGCATATGGTCGAGACCATATGGTTGATGTTTCACAACATCAATCTTCTAACATGTCTAAAAGTAAAAGAAAGAAATTAGTTAGAAGACTGTAATGCAGGAGGGCAAGCCCCCCTGCACCCCCACACCCTCCTACTTAAATATACGAACTCCGATATCTCGCTACAGCAGGGAATAGGAAAACATCTGGTTCCACGCTGTATTCTTAGAGTAGTGCGATCTCGGAGTTGGTATATTTAAGTAGGGGAGTGGGGGGGCTTGCCCCCTCGCATGGGGAGTGCACGGGGGCTTACCCCCTGTATTACAGTCTTCTAACTAATTTCTTTCTTTTACTTTTAGACATGTTAAAAGATCGATGTTTTGAAACATCGACCATATGGTCTCGACCATATGCAGTTCAATGTTTCAAATGTTCGATTTTTTAACATGTAACCCTTAACTGAGGGTACACATTTAAAACCTTTTGTAAATAATGTAAGAAAAGTCTCATCAATGTCTAGAGAAGTGTAATTGAAAATATCAAAACCACAATATGAATTAAAAATACCATTGTTGTCCACTGAAGTACGATTGTCATTGGAAGGGTGGTGGCCAAAATGTATTACTTCAACTAATGCTGCCATGCTATCACCCTCACCCTGCCCCTCTGGTAGGTTGTGTGCTGGTGCTGCAATAAAAAATTCTGCTGTCTATTCTTATTATAAAGCTGTTCAGATCTCCTAAGGGGTGGGTAATCAGAATTGTATTAATTTCTATTATTAATACTAAAATCCTGTTGAAAATGTTCTCTAGCTTCCCAGTAAACCTCCTCTTCCCTCTCATGAATACTAAGGTCTAAAACTATATGGTCATCCTGGTTCAGGTTATAATAAGACTTAGGAAAGGGGTATACTCTTTTAAGATAATCCTGATTATCTCTTTTTAACTTGTGTTCCTTGTGTTTTAAGTTAATGGAAACGTTATTTTCTACCTTAGTAAAAATACTGTCATAATGTGTAGTATTGTGTTCAAACAACAAGTTCCATTTAGAGTTAAGAGAAACTTTTTGGTTTATAAAACTAAATTCTGATACACCACCAGATATCAATGAGTGTATACCTTTGGCTCCTGTGTTAAAAAAGAGAGGTCTTGATGTAACGTAGCATTTTTATGGTTTTTACAATTCACATATTTCCATCAAATATGTTCAATATTTTTAAGCAGTCAGTTTATGTAGTGGTGTGGATAACTTTGTTTACTATATTTGTAACCCATCAGTTATTCAATTAATCGATCAGAGTACAAATGGTATCCATTATAAAAGAGGTGCTTATGGGTAGAAAAATTTAGTTTTGAAGAAGTCTCTATTTTTGATGTGAGACAAAAGTGCTTAACTTTATATGTGGTTGGAATAAAGTGTGTTCATAAGTACCTTGGTCATTTATTTTCTGTGGAGGTACGGAGCTTATAGTGTGGATCCTTAAATTGCTTGTTTGAGTTGTGTTTGGTTATTTTTAATTGAAATCTTAATATCTTTAGTCCAAACTCTGTTATATCCATACACTTTTCATCTGTACTACAACATCTGTATGTCACCAAATTATTGGAAAAAATCTGATCCTCATTTGTCTATATTCTCTGTAAGTCAACATGCAATTTCATGCTCTAATGAGTTCCAGCCCAAAACACAGCCTCATTAACTCCCTTTCCTATCCATTCATAATATCTTATGTGACTAGTGGTTTTAAATGTGTAATAATATATATTCATTTCACTCAACTCCTAAATTTGTGCTCAAAGCAGTAGTCCTGTAATAGTTTCTATAACACCTAGTAATTAACTGAAGCATAAGCTTCTGATATCTACAAATTAATTAAAAAAACTGCCATAATTCTTGTCTGCTTGTCTGCTACATTTTTACCCATTGTCATATTTCTGTTGTCTTTCCCAACAACAAAGCCCTTGTTTCCTCTTCATTCAAGCTGTATAAACACATTTCAATTCATAAATAGTGATTCACCTACTCGTAATTCCCTAGTTTATTTCTTCCACTAAATACTTCACCTGTATTCCTTTACCACATATTCAGGGCACATATTAATTAACAGCTTTACTGATCGGTTTGAAAGCATTTTAAATTAATCATAGCACTGACTATGTGCTCTGGGATAATATGTTTAAAAAATATCTTTTTCACTTGTTATATATTTGTTCTTCCCTCTGCCTGAGGCTAATAATTTGCAGAACAACAATCCTTCAATTTTAACATGGGGATAGTCTCCCCAAACTCTTCCCTTAAACATTTTTCTACCATATCCAGTTTGCATTATATATCAAATACAAAACAATGTTCCCTAGTAGAACTTCATCATTTTTAATTATCTTATAAAGCTAAAACAACAGAAGATTTATCTTTCTTCTACAATACTGATGGAAGCTGCCAATTATAATGTTCTATCATTTACTTTTGTCCTCGTAGAATGTCAGTTTTCCCATAAACCTCCATGCCTTAAACCAGTTTCTTCTACAGCATATTGTTGTTATAATAAAGAGCTGTAATACTTGTCATATTTTCATCTAATTGCCTTCACATGTCACTTCTATTATTTAATTGTTGTTTCCATATGATTCCCCTAGGATAGTAGGATAATAGGAGGTTACTAGGCTAATGGCCCTGGGGCCCTTTCAAGCCTAGCCAAGAGTTTATACCCAAAAAGGAAAACGCAGTCAGAACCTATTGCCCCTGTCAGTGAGGGACACAGGTGGAACCCTTGGGACTAATCTGTGGTTTCCCATCCACTCATCAAGGTTGCACTACGATCATATGGTCAACGAGGTGCTCTGTTTGACGTTTATGGGAAGTCTATTCCAGAGATGGGGCAGCCTCTGGGAGACAAACCTGTTTCTCCAGCAGGTTTTGTTAATGTCACATATTAGGTTCAGGCCTTTTGAGCAGGTAGTGCATGAGGAATTAGACTTATGGGTATGGAGCATCTGTAGTAGGGCAGGGTCCGAGATTGCCTTGTAGGTGAGACACAGATCACCCTTGAGCAATCTGTACGATACCGAGTAGAGTGATATTGATTTCGGCCTATCTGCATAGGACAGGTGTTGGAGGCCATGCATTCTTTTTGTGAAGTATTTCAGTGGCCTTTTCAGTTGGTGCAGATGTTTGGAGAGGTACATTTCAAACGGGGTGTTATACTCAATTATTGGTCTAATGAGGGAGGAGTACAAAGAGGTAATAACCTCCTTTTTTCTGGATGCAATCCCTTTACTTATGAGATGAACCAAGTAAAAGGCTTTTCTGACCACTGCAGCTACATGATGGTTGAATGTGAGGTTGTTATCAACCTGAGTGCCCAGGTCTCTCACCACAGGTCGTGTGCTTAGGGGGTTGCCATTGATGTGGTAATCAGTAGGGATCATGTTTTTGCCGAATGGTGGGATGATACATTTTGTTTTGCATTTAGCTTAAGGCCATGACTTTGGCACCAGTCATTAGTTGCTGTGAGACCCTCTTGCAGTATGTTAACACCATTTGGGGAGTCAATGACAGCACTCAACTTACAGTCATCGGCAAACTTAGTCAGCCACAGGCCTTTTGTCTTCGCCTGTATCTCTGAGAAATAGATACCAAACAGTAGGGGTCCCAGGCAGATCCCTGGTGTACTCCACTAGTGGCAGGTCTGCTATCGGAGGTGGAGGTGCCTATTTTGACTTTTAGGGTCCTGTCAGTGAGCCAGTTGGCCACCCACCTGATGAGACAGGTGCTTGTAAACGGCACTGGCGTACTGTTCAGCATAGTTGTCTGCATCCTTGGGGGAGGGGTTAAGCTACAGAAAGCCTCCTTTAGGTAGTTGTAGTCAGCTTTTGAGAAGATTTTTAGCTTGATTTTGCATGGAGGGGTGGGATAGAAACTTCGAATGAGGCAGTCCGATGATCTGATCTAACCAGGGAAGGGCATTCTATGGGAGTGGTGCAGCAGTTACCCATGTTGGTGAAAACCAAGTCCAAAATGTTATCTCCCCTTGTGGCGGATGAGACAAGCTGGCCTAGTGCATTAGAATTGGTGAAGTCAAGGAGCATTAGTGCTAGAATAGTTCACCCATACTATGGTGGGGTAGTTGAAGCCACCAAGGATCAGGGCGTTAGGGGTTATAGGACGTCACATGGGATGTCAAATGGCATAAAACTTTTGCAAAACTAACTTATTTACCCAGACCTAATGCAAGTATTGTTTAATTTCCTTCTGAACATATTTGCCATCTACCTTTCTAATCACACCTTTCGACTTCTGACCACAAGAAATCTGGACAAAGCCTAAAATAATGGGAGAACAAAGGCCCAAAAATAGGGACAGATTATAAATATTGGTCTTATAAACTGAGAAAGTCGCTAAAATAACAGGATTTGTATCAGCATGGATTTTCTGAATGATATGAAGTCTGAAACTCAAACATATGTTATTATTTAATTACTTCAATTCTCAGCGATTTGCCAGAAAACCACAAGTTTTATGAGAAACAGACCAAAAATATGAGGCAAAAATCTGGACAGCTGCAAGGTATGCTTCTAGGATAGTCCTTCACTCTCTGAACTGAGATCCGAATTAACAGTCCTTGCTTTCTGATCAGAAAAATAGGTGGGAGGTTGGCATAATGGTTAAGCTGTTTGCCTTACACACACAAGGTACAAGGTTTAATACTCACTTGGGATAATTGACTAGGCTTAAAATGGCCCACAATGGCAGTTAGCCTAGTACTGACCTATGAACCTAAAAAGAAAACCTATGCATACAATCATCCTTTCTGCTAGATATCATTCATTTCTAAAATCAAAGACTCCCCTTGAGTAAAGGTGTACCCAGAGTTTTTAAGCTATGGGCTCACAATATGTCATTTCCTAACTGTATGTCAAAGTCTTCTATATTTCTTCCTTTTTTCTTCCATCCACTTAATAAATCAGTATTACAATCACATTCACCAATATTTTTTTATTACACCTGGCCTAGTATTTTATAGTCCTTGCTTTATGAGTAATGAGGGTATCAGAAACTATTACCTATAATTTTCCCATTGTGTACTTAATGCTAACATTGGTAGTCTACCAAGATGGGTAATGAATATATTAGCACTTGAAATTGCTAATTTTTTCAAAAAAATCACAGCCCCTGTAAATTATTCATTAAGTAGGGATTTGAGATCATCCATCCACTGAAAAATCAGAGCTGTTCCATATTTGTGTTTATGAAAATCTCACATCCTGTGGTAAACATAGGTCAACTTTTCGTTGCTTGACCTATTTTAATCACCTCATCTTCTACCAAAACTTTTTATACTATTAACATTAAATACTTTAATTAATAAGAATTTATTTTGCTACTTTTTTAAATTTTCTTTCACTTCCATTTGCTTACTCTTTAAATTGAATTTTCTTTTTGCTCAACTCATTTTGGTCTTCAAATCTATTTTAGTAAAATATAAAGTATCTTTTATTTATTTTTTTATTGTGTAATTAGTCTGCTCCTGGGATCCTTTTCAGCCATGACCTGAGCGAATAAGTGGTCACAATATATATGTTGTTGACAATTATACATAGGATATTAATACTGACAGCATTGATGGCACAGTGGTGCAGTGGTTGCATTGTCACCTCACAGCAAGAGGTTCTCTGGTTTGATTCTCTGCTGGGGTGCCTTCTGTGCAGAGTCTGCCTGTCCTCCCTGCATTCATGTGGGTTTTCTCTGGGTACTCCAGTTTCCTCCCATGTTATAAAGACGTGTCTGGAGTGTTCCTCCCTGGGCCTCCGATGAAAATTGGCTTTGTTCCATGTCTGACTTTCCCAGTAAACAAATGTTAAACAAAATAAATAAATCAGATACAAAGTGAGATACAATACAAACCCTGGTATCATAATAATAAAAATGAAATGTATATTTTTGGTAACATATTTCAATTATAGTAATCAGACAAATGATTTATAAAGCATTGCTTTGACGTCTTTAAACTGTCTTCTTTTTCTTCTTACCATAATTCTTTACTACATGCTTCAAAGATATCACTGCTTGTTTTACTGTGTCTGTTCTGACCTTCCTCCCTCTTATGACATTTACAAAGAGAATTCCCCCGTTTTTAAATGAGTCCATAAGTGATACTTGGCACCACAGTGTAATCATACTTTAATATGATTTTTGCTTAGTATATCACGTTATTCTACATTTTTGTATTAATTTCCCTGCATTGAACTTTACAATGTCCACTGCACTACTGATGAATCATTTCATAGATTGCCCACTCCACCTATAAAGACACTGATTCCTGTGAATTGAGGCCTGATTAGATAAGATCCCTAAAGTTTTATGTAATAACACTGGCCAGGATTCAGAAAATATATTGCTGGCAGTGCTATTTGGGCATTTCCATAGTATCTACTAGTGCAGTAGTGATAACCTGCAATTCAGAGAAGCAAAAAACCTGCAGTAAGCAAGAGCTCAACAGAGATTCATTAACGTGTCTCGGAATTCAACACTGTTAGACGTAACTGCGCTAGAGCTCCCTCTACTGACGCATGCAATAGAGCTGCACAGATACCTTCAAACAGGCACGCATGAATTAAATCGTACATACTCACACATACACACCACACGCGCGCGCACACACACACACTCACACACACACACACACACACTCACACGCACACACGCACACACACACACATTTAAACATGTGTACACACACACGTAGCCACACACACGTGCAGACACATATAAACACATACGCATGTGCAGGAGCACATGCACATATGCACACATACTAACACCGATGCGCGCGCACACACACACACACACACACACACACACACACACACACACACAAACACTCACAGATGCACATACATACATACACACACATGCGCATGCCTGCAAGCACACATACACACACACACACACACACACACACACACACATTTAAACATGCACAGACACACACACACACATATACAGACACACATATCCACACACACACGTGCAGACATATATACAGACATACACGTGTAGGAGCACATGCACATATGCACACATACTGACACTCATGCACAAACACACACACACACACACACACACACACACACACACACACACACACACACACACACAGAAACACTCACAGATGCACATGCATACATACACACATGCGCATGCCTGCAAGCACACACAGACACACATTCAGTCATACCCAATGATAGTCAGGCAGCTGCAGTCATACCTCTGCACACAATCACATCCACACAGACACACAAACACATATGTACACACTCACACATACACACAGATGGCTTTGCAGTATTACTTCTCATGGCACTGCCAACCTCAGTCCGTCCACTGCAGTGAATAGGTGTATGCTCTTCATGGGTCTACACTCATCCATGTTACGAAGTGCAAGTACTTTTGCAGATCCAGGGATTAACTAGTCCCTACAATATGTTACCTATGCCATGTGCCACATTTCACAAATTCCACGTCCTTCCCAAACAGGATCACATCTTCAAATCTTCCTGACGTGGTCTTATTCATCAGTATCATATCACTCTTTTTCTAATAATGTCAAGAGAAAAGAGCTCTAGGTAATCTAGATTCTGGTCATGTCCACTCTCCTTTATCTCAGCCAATCGTATGAACTTTCTTATTGTAATCTGTTACCTCTTTCTTTGCTTGTTCTCCAGGACTGCATGGAGCATTCAGTGTGTGGTCTGGTACAGTGGAAGCATTATCGACTCCTTTCTGCAGTATACTGCCCTGAAGAGACACCCCAACATTATGTTTGCTGTTGCCAGTGCCATCTCGTGCTGCAACTGTGGTCCAGTGCGTGTGTGACCAACACACCCAAATAGGTTTCCTCCTCATTTGCCATTGTTTACAGCTGATAATCCAAAGCAGGGTTGTTGAGTTCCCAGTGGGGTACTTTACATTTTTATACACTGATCATTAACTACCACCTTTCTGCCCTCATCATCAGCTGTTTTAGATCCTCTCTTAGACTCCTTCCCCATTCTCCACCTAACTTTGCATTACAAGAAAAGAGTTTAATTTGTTCTCTTTTCCCTCAGATATGTCTGAAATGAACACACTGAAGACCAGTGGTGCTAGGACTGACCTTTTTAGTATCTCACGTGTCTCTTTCTTTTACTCCAGATATTGTCCCTCTCACCACAACCCTCTGTGCCCTACCTTTCCACTATACCACAATCCATTTCTGCAGTCTCAGCCAGTGCTAACCCCTTCAGTCTTCTTAGCAGATACTGCCATGAAACAACGTCTCGAGCCTTGATGAAGTCCAAGTAGACCATAGCAACTGGCCCTCACCTATGATCATAACAACTAGCACCCACCTATGACCATAACAACTGGCACTCACCTTTGCCCAGAACAGCTGGCCCTCACCTTTGGACAGTCAACTGGCACTCACCTATTAGTTTCTCCTGCATCCTAGACATACAACTGGAACAGATTTGACTGCCTAGATTCCAGAGATTCCTTGGAGGTAGCCCAACTGGTGCCTGTTTCTTATAATCTTTTAAGGAAGCTATTTGCCACCTCCATCTGTATAGCAGTGGGTGTTCATTGTTTTTTCCTCTGTGCTCTACCTCTCTCCACAGCAGGAGATGCTCATTGTTTTTCTGCACAAAATGCATTCAATCTATGTGCTTTTTCCCCTATCTTCCACAATCTGTTTCCTCTCTTTCCTCAGTTTGGGTATGTCCGTCCTTATAGTCCTTTCTGATTTTTACTCAAAAAAGTCTTTTCTCTCCATCTTGACCTCTTTTACCATCTCCCCTTCACCTTGCACTTTTGCTGTCCTCACCCCTTTTATTGTCTTTCTGTTTGTCTCCTTGTACTGGGCCTATTCAACCTCCCCATACCAGCCACCAACATCTTGTACAACCTATTTTTCCTCTAATCTCTAGTGTCATCATCCTGTACAGCCACACGGTCCTTCTCTTCTTCATATGTTTTTTTTTGCTTCCTTCTCAAAGCCCTAAGTCCAGTATCTACGAACCATGTCTGTATCTTATGTTTTACTTATTCACACATACATTTTTAACATTGCTGTTAAGTTAGTTTATATGATGTGTTGCATTGTTTATGACATGCTAATTTCTGAAATTTGATTGGTTTATATGGGTGGAGCTATGGTGGTTTTCACTCTGATGAAGTCTTGCTATATTCAGGACAAAATTGGCAAGTCTTTTTAAATTCTTTTATTATGTTTTTTTCAACAAAATGTGTATCGAGTTATGTTGGTCAGTCTCCATTGTCTGCTTTGGCTGTTTAGTTTACTACATAGTTTGGCTCCAGCTCTCTAACTCTTTTTTTTATAATTTCCCCTTTCTAAATCATAATCTACCCCCTAAAATCACACACCATTGAATTTTTCCTGCTCTTATCCTGCTCACACACTAATTCACACAGTGCCATGATCATGGCTGTCTTATAGCACCCTTACCAGAGCATCCTACCCCCACCTCACCTCCATCTTGGTCAGAATCACATCCAAGAGTCTGTTGTTTTCTTTGTAGTTCTGCACCGATTGGCTGAACTTGCCATGGTCCAAGACCTCAGCCCACTCCCACTTCATCTCTGCCGGGACTACTTTAATTAAACAAAAGCGGAATCACGTCAAATACAAATCCGTCGACACATAAACAGCGAAATGCGGAAACGTCGAATGCACTAAATAGTGAAATCGGAAATGTTGAATTGTCATAGTTGGCCCGTCTGCGGTATAGCTCCCTAAGGTTAAGTGTGCGGTAGTTACGGACCTTAGGGTTAGGGTGCGGGTTAAGGTAAGTGCATAGATAGGTAATGTATGTAAGGTTTAGTGTAGGGTTTTGTTAAGTGTATGTGTGTGGAATATTTTCTTTGTGTGGGTGTAGTTCTGTAGGGTCAGTGTGTGGTAGTTACGGACTTTAGGGTTAGAGAGGGGTAAAGGGTAGTGCATAGATAGTTGTGTATGTGGGGTTTAGTGTAGGGTTACAAGTGGGATTTTGGTGCTTTAATTTAAGGTTAGTAGTAGGGTTTATATGTGTGTAAATGAGAGGTAGGGCATAGGAATGGTGAGGATGCAGGGAGTAGAGTTGGTAAAGGTGGATGAGTTTAAGTACTTGGGATCAACAGTTCAGAGTAATGGTGAGTGTGGAAGAGAGGTGAAGAAGAGAGTACAGGCAGGGTGGAATGGGTGGAGAAGAGAGTCAGGAGTGATTTGTGATAGACAGGTACCAATAAGAGTGAAAAGGAAGGTCTACAAGAGGGTAGTCAGACCAGCTATGTTATATGGGTTGGAGACGGTAGCATTGACAAAAAGGCAGGAGTCAGAGCTGGATGTGGCAGAGTTAAAAATGTTAAGATTTGCACTGGGTGTGACTAGGATGGATAGGATTAGGAATCAGTATATTAGAGGGTCAGCTCAGGTTGGACAGTTTGGAGACAAAGCAAGAGAGGCGAGATTACATTGGTTTGGACATGTGCTGAGGAGGGATGCTGGGTATATTGGGAAAAGGATGCTAAGGATGGAGCTGCCAGGTAAGAGGAAAAGAGGAAGGCCTAAGATAAGGTTTATGGATGTGGTGAGAGAGGACATGCAGGCAGTTGCTGTGAAAGAGCATGATGCAGAGGACAGGAAGAAATGGAAACAGATGATCCGTTGTGGCGACCCCTAATGGGAACAGCTGAAAGAAGATGATGAGTAGGGTTTTTGGTTAGTGTATGTATGTGTTTTTTGTTGTTGTGTTTGCGTAGATAGTATGTTACGGGCGCTGGGTTTGGCCAACTATTGCGGTTTCTATGTTTAAATTTCATGGTTTTGCATGTTTGACGTTATCCCGTTTCACTGTTTATGTGTCGACGGATTCGTAATCGATGGATTCCACCTACATTTAATTAAAGTAGACCCTCTCTGCCCTGCAGCTTAGAATTCTCATTTTGATTCTGGCAGATTCAATCCCCATAACTCTAAACCATCTCTTTCTACTCCACTCATGAAAGCTATAACCATATCAGTTCAGTTATGGGATGAAAAAGTGGAACTAACTAGTCACTGGACCTTTAGCAGGAAGTAACTTCAACTTTCTTATAGTACTTTTGTCAAAAGCACTTGAACAATAAAATAATACAGTAGACTCCCTCTAATCCTGCCTCTACTTAACCGACCATCAAATTTATGGAATAGTCCTATCAAAAGACAACAGAGAAGAACAACACTACTGCCTCCTCTGGGCTAAATAAATGACAGATATTTGAGTTTTAGACTTCATATTCATTAGAAAGACACATACTAACACAAATCCTGTTATTCTAGCTGATTTATAACATATAAATGTTATTTTTCATGCTTTTTCGGATTAACCAGCTATTCGTTTATCCAGCCTAAGGTCTGGTCCCTGCAAGACCTGATAAGAGGGAGTCTACTGTAACAGTGAAATAACTAAGAGCATTCAAATAATGTAATAAAATAATAAAAAAAAATAAAAGTATATTAATAGTTAAACTTAATAAACATTTTTAAAGAACTCTTAAAGCAGGCCAGAGTAGAAAATTCCCAAATTCACCAAGGCAGTAAATTACAGAGGTATGGTGGTTTTTAAGTATATAAGTAAATTTCTCATGTTTCAAGGTGCACCAGAGGGACTACAAAGATCCCAAATGAGGCACAGTACGGCACCTGCAGGGAGCAGTATTGAGCAATGACCTCCTTCTGATAAACAGGACTTAAGTTATATAGGGATACACAAATGAACACCAAGAGGTTATAAATAATATGAAGTCAAACTGGAAACTAATGCATATTCCGCAGCCCAGGCATAATATGTTTGTACCAGTACATAGACTAGCTTTGATCTATCACTAAGTCTGTGGTTGTGTTTATTTATTTTGGCTCATATCACCTATTAATTAAATCTCTGGCCATTGAATCAAGATTTGATGGAACATATTGTACTCTGTAATAAACCAGAGAACACTATGAAGCTGGCTTTTGTCCACATCGCTATATGTACATTATGGATGTGTATTATTTCTAAACAAATAATTACTGCACCTGGTAAGTTTCTTAAAAAGGCTTGATACCTAAGTCATGATAAATATTAATGTCAGGAAAATTAATGCCATCAGAGTAGTGAGTCAATTTAACTTGAGAAATTAGGTTGTAAAGCTTCCCTAGTCCACAGCTTGTATGAGCATTTGTATGACTTATGTCTTTATTCATTCAGTGACACATATAAGATTTAATTTCAGATTTTATGCTGATTGCAATTCAGTTAATTTAAGGCCAAATTACAAACAAATTTCTTTGTGGGGTAGCACATGAGCCCGACAGCTTGCACTACTCCTCATTCGACAATCCAGAAGTCCTCAAGCCGCATAGGCTAATGTGGATTCCAGGAGCACTATGCTTACTGCTAAAATAAGAATCACCCTTTACAAATGTCCGAGGACTGTCAAATGTCATAGAGAAGTTTCCATGTGCACATTCAGTGGAGACAGAGATCCATCCATGTTCACGTCGGAAATGTCACTGCAATCATTAACTGGTATATGGTCAAATGAGTGATGTCCCACAAACAGGTGGGGTTGTATTGTAGGATGAGGAAAGGCATTGGGGTGCCTGATGACGGCATGCATATGTAAGTATTATCTTTCAGTGGATTGTACATTTCCCTGTCTCCAACCAATGACATAGCAATTTCAGCTCCACAACATGTGCCCCTGTCATTTCAAATGAAAAAGTGCTTGCATGACTGAGATTTAACATGGCAGATCCAAATTACTGGCTATGATGTAGTTCTGCCCATTTGTAAAGATTTGCAGCTGTAACCACGCTAGATACCTGCAACAACTGGAGAGGCCGCAAAAGTACCTCACAAAGAGGATCCTAGGCCTTAAACACTTGTCCTATATGGACAGACTCAAAAAACTCCCGACTATTCTCTGTCTCATATCGCCTACTTAGAGGCGATCTATGCTTGACTTACAAAGCCATGTCTGACCCAGCTCTGTTAGAAATGTTACATCTAAAGAAATCCCAATCCCTCCGCACCACACGCTTCAGAGACCTCAACCTCATTACCACAATGAACAGAATAAGCTGGAGGGACAGGTTCATAACACAGAGACTGCCTATGCAATGGAATAGACTTCCCATACATGTCAAACAGAGCACTTCACTGGCCCTCTTCAAGAGAAATCTTGATGAGTGGATGGGAAACAGAAAATTCACCCCGGGGATCACTCTAGTGGCTCTACTCGACAGAGGCACTGGGAACTAAAGTCAGGTGGCACAATGCCAGGGTAATCCTATGGACTAGGCTTGTAAAGGCTCCAGGCTCCAGGGCCATTAGCCTAGCATACACCTATGAACCTATGAACCTATAACCATATGACAACTTTAATACTGCAGAAAGGCTAAATGCCTGCAGTACTGATGTTAACCAAAAAGTGTGCATTTCAGGTATGTTTGGGAATTTTTGGAATTTAGCAGTCTGCTTGCTCAAGAGTCACACTACGTAATAGGTAGCAACTGGGATTGTGTTCCTGTCATTAACTACATATGTTATAGCAGTCCCTGTAAACATATGCATTTCTGGCAAGCCTCTGGAGTCTCCATTGTGGACTCTGTTATGACATCGTACCAATGTCAGATCAGAAAATAGCATCTGGGTATCATTGTTCAGTGGTAGTGGCTCCCTGTAATGATAATGCAATTCTCATTCATAGATTCATAGACATTCTAAGATCTCTGACTGTTATGACCATTTACACCTTCTCTGTACCTTCCCTCAGGGTACACCTCCTTTCTGCAGGAGGAACATACCAGTCAATCCTTGAGTAAATTTGTTGATACTGTTCCGGCCATAAAGGTTATGTTTCAAAGAAGGTAGTTAGTTGCCCTGCATAAAATGCATAGAACTTTTATTTCAAATGTTTGAGAGATACTTGTCTACAATCCTGTCTCTCCACCATGTTTTATTTATCCATTGGTGAAGATTTAGGCCTCTGGTTCTAATATTGGTGAATTAATAAAGAATGGAAATCCACTGTGGTGGTGCTGCGGTAGCGTTGTCACCTCACAGTAAGATGCTGTCCAGTTTGATTCACAGCTAGAGTGTCTTCTGCGTGGAGACATGCGTGAATGGGCGTACCTTCGTTGAAGGTTGTGCATCAGGGCTGGTAACTCGGCACGTAAAAATCAACTACCAATCATTAGCAGACAGGAGTTCCGCTGTGGCGACCCCTAACTGGGAAAAGCCGAAAGACACAAACAAATAAAGAATGGAAGTCCAGTCAGTGTTAAATTTGATCCCCACACATCCCTTCCTCATATTCCATAATATCCACTATGTCAAAAAGCAGAGGCCAGATTTAAACCTGTGATTGATGCATTGCTAGTTTGTTTGAGATCTGCAATTAGTAAGTGCTATTTCCCCATTTTCTGTTGTTCCAAATCCTTAACCATCTTAATTTCAGTTCCTGCATATGTTGCTTACTTTTCTATGCAGTTCTTTTGCATTTTTTCTCTATCTCTTTTCATACAGAATGCCAGTATCTTTTCGCTTTTACATCTCCAGTCAAACAATATGCCTGCAGCTGACTACAACAAGGGTATGTGGAATCACCTGCACTTTTTTACAAGAGATGAAGCGACATCTGGACAATGTCCACCTGCCAGTACTGGATTCCAAGGGTTGATTTGTCCCTGCATATAATGCTGACAAAGTAAACTTTATCATTTCATATCACTGACCAGATTTCTGAAATTAAATAAAAACAAAAGTTAAAGTGCACCTTCTAAGCATATTCTTGTGTATGATCATGAACATGGCTTTATGTGTTAGTTTTATAATTAATAAATATAAACATGCAAGGCAAAAATAATAGTTAAATACACCAAATCTATTGAACTCAAAAGTATTGTTTTGTTAAGGGTAGTTTATTATTCTCGTTTTAATAACTCAGTTTGGCTGAAATCTGAATTAAAGTGTCACATACTCAAGCGTTAAAATGTGTATTATAGTTCAGGAATATTTCTTTTATCAGTATTCACGAACACATTTAATTAGGTTCATAGATTAGTACTAGGCTAACTGCCCTTGCGAGACATTGTAAGCCTAGCCAGTTATCTCTTGTGAGACTCAAACCCTGAACCTTATGTTTGCAAGGCAAGCACCTTAACCATTAGGCCACCCTTCCAACCGTGAACCATTAGGCCACCCTCCCAACCCTTTTTTATTAAAGCTGTTTTTTTTTTTTATTTCATGCTATTATAACTTTAAAAGAATGTATTCAATTAAGTCAGTCATGACTTTTCCATTCTTTATTTCTGGTGATTTGCAGGTGTTCCTACCACTTGACAAAAGATTTGAGAACTGCTTATGTTTGGGATTTTAATCCAACTGTGGTATGTGAATTCAATATCACAGTCTTCACTGTGGTTGTAGTTGCCTGAAATGGCCATAGGTTGTGAGGATGTTAAAGTTTCCATGGCACTTATTGGAAAAAAGAAGAAGACGGGGGGGGGGTCTTATTATTGAAATCATGCTTACAACATATAACATATTGAAATCATGCTTACAACATATAACATCTTCGTAGATGCATAGCTCATTACCAGGCTAATGACCACTAGGGCCTTTATAAGCCTAGCAGTGCACCCTAGCCGAGTTTGTCAGTGTTTACCTTGGGCATCTTTTAGGAGGGAGATGCTAATAAGGAGGTTGCTAAGGAAATTGAGAACATTTTACTTACTAACAGCCACTGTCTATCGCAGACATGGGAGCCAGACTAAAGGTGAATTTGTCATTTCCCATCAAATGGTCAAAGTTTCATTTGAAAAGTGTCAGGGATAAACTCTGCTTCAAATGCATGAGAAGCCTATTCCAAAAAAAGGGGATCTTTCGAGTCACATATCTGTCACTCCAGCATGCTCTTTTTGTCATTCTCTGTTTTTAAACATGTTTCTGAGTACCGTCCCACATTCCTACTGGAACAAGGAAGAGTTATATGCTTTATTAATGTAGAAGACTTTATGGTACTTTGGGTACAGGTTTATTTAACATTGATGAAGAAGTTTATAAACGTCCAGACATGAGGCAGGCACTGTATTTATTCTGGGAGGATCATGCTAGAATAGAAACATGGATAAGAAAAGTAATGAATGAATATTTGTTTTGAGAGCAGTTTATATAAATTAATCAGAAGAAGGATTATATTAAACAGGTCAGTCAGTTAGATGGTGTTTGGCAAATGAGAGGAAACTGTATGCAATGAACCAGAGAAGGATTTAAGTCTAATTTTACATTTTGTGAGAATATGCTACACAGACAGATATTTCGCACAGAACAAACAGCAGTATAAACTGTAGATCCAATGAATTTAACTTCACTTGTGACAGTCTGGTCCCACTGAGGCCATGTTTTTGGCCTTGGCAAGTGCAGAGATGACCTGTTCTCTAGAGATACTAAGCAGATGGCTGGTGTCAGGTATGCTTTGGGATATGGGGATGGGGGTTGAAGTCTGCACTAAATCTGTCAACTAGCAGGTTGGCAGTATTTTCCAGTGTAGTATGAGTGATCCCATCTACAACCAGTTTGGCACATAGCTGGGCATTCCTTTTAGACTTTGCATGTAATTAAAGAATGCCTTATGATTATCCTTGGCTAGTGATGCAATTTTAGTTTCTTAATTTGCTTTAGAAGACTTTACAAGATTTCTGATTTTCCTGCTTAGGCTTAGGAGGGAACTCTTCCTCTGCAGAGTGATATCTTTCTTGCTTTTGGACAACATGAATATGACCATATGAACATATGACCAAATAACAGTTTCTTCCTCTTATTACATAATCTGTTTATACTTGAAGTCTACCACGGTGGCTTGTTTTAATGGGAATACCTGGTTTTGATCTGGTCAGGTAAAGCAGAGTTTACACAGTCAATTAAGTGTTTGTACAGGGCATTTGCGTGCACTTCTGCATAGTGATCATTGATGTCTGTGATTGTTGGTGGTATGAAGCTTTATATACTATCGTTTATTATGCTGTAGTTAGCTTCAGTGAAGTTTTTTATAATTTTTGCTCCTGTGAGGGTGTCAGTCCCAGTAGTTACTTCAAATGAAACTAATTTGTGGTCTGACCTAACCAGGGAGGGCATCATTCATGGGGATGTACAGTGACCCTCCCCATGTTGGTGAGTACTATGAAGATAACATTAGAGCCCCTAATGGGGGTGCAGACTATCTGTTCCAGAGCATTTGTGTTAACAAAGTCCAGGAACCTCTGGGAGAGTGTGTTTTTCCTCATTATTCCCCCCAGTCTATGGAAGGATAGTTGAAATTTCCAGTGACTAAGGTGTTGGGCTGCATGGCAAGGGATTCCAGCAAATCGAGGTAGGCAGTGTGCTTATCCTGGTTTATGTTGGGGGAATCTACAGCTAGTAATGATGTGGTATGGTACTTTCCCAATAGTTAATTAGACATGGAGTAGTTTGACAGAGTCATGCTGTTTGACCAGTCCTGAAGTATATTTGCTTTTAATGAAGATTGCTACACCTCCACTTTTGGTTCCTTCATGCTCATTTTGAGGTCTAAACATGTGAAAGGCATTGTAGCCTTGCACAGCTGGGGTGCTCTCAGTGGCCTTGAACTATGTCTCGGTAACTTCACAGCAGTCAGCATACTCCTAGTTGAACCTAAGCTGCCAGTGGAACACGGAGAGACTTACACCGTTATGCCAGCTTTACAGTAAAGTGAGGATTAAAAATACATCTGTTTGAAATGGCCTACAACTGGCAAGTTTAATTTTGTTCTGTGCTTAAAATGTATTTAGAATTGTATGTCCTATTAATATTATTAAGTAGTATGTTTATTTGATTTTATTATTTTTATAAATTAGATTGTAAAGTGCTTGGGCTCAGGTACATAAATAAATATGAACTTGGTTATATTCATACAACAGAATGGATCAAGCCAAAGACACATGTATTTAAAGGATGCCACATTTTCACCTGAGGACCATTAATGGCTGTACCAAATATATGTCAGCGTCAAACAACGGATTCTATATTTTGGTAAAATAATGAATATCAAGCATTTTGTTTTAAAGTAATTGATTTTCTTAATGGCATATTATCAGCATGTCTTATAAAATCTGCTTGGAGTTGTATGTTCTTATAAATGACGTCAAAAGTATGCAATAATAGACACATGGTCACCCGTATATTAAATGCAGGAAATATTTCCATGTTGTCATTCCAAGTTAATGTTGAACAAAGTAAACAGTAAAGGATAAAGGCTGGAATATCTTCTGCACAGACAATCTTACTCCAGAAAATCTCCCTGCACTTTCTACCACACATTCCTGCCACCACTACAGAAAGGATATAAAACATGTCACTAGGTTTATGCTGGCATGCCACATGCAGGTCTTGGAAATGACCATTGATGGATGTTCTTGCAGAGTACATCTATGAAAATCAACATAAATATTCACTACCAGGGGCTGTGTACCTCCACAGTCAATCATTGCTGAGAGCCTCCAGACTTTACAGATGCACCAGCAACTAGTAGCAATGGTTGGTGTGAATGACCACATAAGATGTTACATATGATTGTGGCTGACTCACCTACTCCTATCCATTATATCCTACTTACATTATTGTACTTTCAGTGTTCATGCCCCTCACCTTGACTGGCAGTGATCAGAGTTTTCTGCCATTTACTCTCTTATTCCTGTGATGACTGTTGTTACCATTCAAATATACCGGTCTTGTCAGCCTTGGTTTTCACCCTCTGTTGGTGTGTGATGATTGTGCTGTAAAACATCCCCCTCAGCTGTGATGCAACACTCAGGCTATTTTTCAGTAATAAAGATCCCACCATGTATGTCAACAAATAGTCTGTACCCTTACTGCTGGCTTACACGTCCCATGCTCTCCTCAACTCAGGCTCACCACACCAGATATTCATCGATGTTCCCCTCTATGCTAAGAAGATGAATAATCATTCTATCCTATATTCTGTCTCATCACAGGAGCACTAAATATCACATTAGACTGTGATGCCAGCCACCCACTGCAGTACTGTATTTAATCATGTCATTCCTCAACCAACTAAAATTGCCCAATCAAGTACCCTCTGGTAGGCCACTAATATACTGGAAGCAGATTCCCATTGTCTACCTGATCCTATGTGAACACTGGTGCAAGTGTATTGCCTGTGACTCCAGAATATACATCTGAGAAAACATATCATCAGTAATAACTATAATGATTCATTAATTAAACTTCAAGACATTTAGAGAATTTTTACAAAAACAGACAGCTTTAAGTGTATCTAACAGCAGTAACTAGTCAATTGAATCAAAAAAACTTGGCAAAATCAGCCAGCAAGGCAACAATAAGGAAAACTTTGTCTATGCATTAAAGACTGGAACAAATAAACACAAAGTAGTTGTTTGGGTGCTAAAGTTAGATTTAATCCAAGGTAATGGCATGAGTTCACTATGTTTAATTAAAAGCCATATTCTCATTATTTGAAAATGTTATCAAGAACATTCAGAATGAAGAATGAGATTGGAAAGATCTGTAGCTTTCTAAATGTGATTGGGAAGTCCTATTTAAAATGGGATGCAAGAAGTATCATTTGCCATTCTTCACTGTCAAAATTAATAAGTCACTTAATCACGCAGTGGTCCCAGAATGCTGAGGAAAAGAGGCGCGGGTTTAACAGATGAATAAATGTGGCTCACTTAGTTTATTGATATAGCTAGCAGGATAAGTTTGGAGATCGTCCAGTGATCATTTCCACTGTATTGCATGGAGAAAATTACGTAAGACCTGTAATGGTTTACTGTGAATTAACTGACAATTATTCCTTTGCCATGCTAAACTCACAACAGTCTTCTGACCTTCAGAAAAATTCCAGAATAACATTCCAAATCTCATAGAATAAAGTAAAAGAAAAAGTAATTTAAAAATGAGATGCAAAGTGATGTAAACTGCAATTTCCTTCTAAACTTTACTAGCGTAGCAGCATACTGTAGTGAGCAGGTGTCCCCGTTAGTGATGCTACCCTATTATTACCAAAATAATGAAATGAAAAAATAAAGTGCACTTTGTTTAAAAATATTTATTTATTTATCTGAATTTGTTAACTAGACAAGGTTGTTTAGGCACAGACCATTTTCAAGGGACAGCAAGGGGGTAAAAGTTCCTACAAATTTACACATATCAACAGGAAAAGGATTAGAACCACTAAACCACTGTTAGAACCAAAAATCAAAAAGCAGGGCATGAATATATTGAACATTATTAAGATACAAGAAAACAGGAAGAACCCTCTGTAAGACAAGAGTTGTTGTTATGATAAAAATAGATAAGATGAAAAGCCAAGTGGAGTGATGATCACTGAGGAGGATACATGAGATCATTGTGGACAGAGGGATTTAGGGAAGGATGCTTTGGGTGGGGACCATAAGCCAAATAATGATAGCGAGATATTTGGAAATTTGTCCTTTTTGATAAATGGGATAATATGGGGAAAATTAGTCATTTGGGAAGTCATGGGATGGGATTTTACTGTTACGTTAGGGATGAAATTGACAATCTGTAGAGAAAACAGGAATATATTGATAAGAGTTGAAACAAACTGAAAAGATTGATGGAGGTAGGAGGCTGGAGTGACAAAAATATCCGAATGAGGGAGTTTGTTTACAAGGAATGAAGCAAGGCAGGCCAGGAAGGTAGACATGCTTCTGAAACTGAAAGAAGTAAAGAAGATCATGCTGAGGGAGCAAACAGAAAATCGATGACAAAGGGAAAGAAATGAGATGAGAGGAAGGAGGAGTGGATGCAGAAGAGACAATAATGCAGGGTGAGGCAGAAAAGCAGAAATTAAAGCAGAAGACAAATCCAACAACTAAAGAGAACAGGATGGTGAGAAGACGTAGAGTGAAGGAATGGGATGAAATCAATATGGAGGGGTAAATCAATGAACACAGGGGTAGCAGACAGAGAGACAGAGAAGGACAGATAGTTGAAGTACAGAATTAGTTGACAAGAATGCAGAAGGATTACATTTAGGAGGAAGATAAAGAGTCAACAGAGATGGTGATACAGATGGAAATAGAAAGGGGGGCACTATTCAAGGAAAACTGTAACTGGGGTGATAGAGTAATAGATTGTGGAGTGTTTAAAGCAAGGATGGTGGCAGACCAAATTGAACAAATATCGAAAATGGGTATACAGAGGCTGAGACATGAGGGGGAAATGGTGGTCATTAGAATCAGTGAGATAAAGGATGAGGTGAATGAGTCTTATGCAGAGGGCAGGGATGGAATTATGATTAAAGTCTTTAATTCACAGATAACAAGACGCAGAGTTTGATTCTGACCTCTGGTTATTGGCTAGGCTTGTAAAGGTCTGCAGACTAATAGTCTAGCATTTACCTATGAACCCATAAGGTAAGGTAAATGTAAGAAATGTGAACAGGGTAGCACAGGTAAGCCTAATGAAAGAAAGTATTGGTGTAGGAGTAAACTGAGGAACAAGACAAGGATTTCAAGGCTAGAGGTATTGTAAATATGGATAGCACAGGAATTAAAAAAATAACAGGAAAGACTGTAGCAAGACAGGATGGTTATCCTATAAAACTTTAGAATATATATTGTAAGTAGCAGCAAGGAGTCTTGTAATTTAATCAGGAGGATAAAAAGCTGTCAATTCCATGATGAGAAACAGGCTGGGAACACATACGGAGATAGGGAACATGGGAAGAGAAGAATCTATAAGTTAATCTCAATAATGTTTCCTGCATTAGTAGCTAGTTTTTATTTTTTTTCTTGCATGGTTAAATAGGATAACTGAGCAGTTGATCAAGGATGAACAGGTAGCACCAGTTAAAAGAAGGTGTCAGTGAATAAATCACAATTATTTCCATTTTAGTAGAGTATGGAAGAAAAAAATGCCAACAAATGTGGATAGAATTATTCAATAACAAAAAGCCTTTGAATCAGTTGAGTGATGTTTGCTCATAGGTTCACAGATGTATACTAGGCTAATGACCACAGGGGCCTTTATAAGCTTACCCAAGCATCCCAAATGTATCTCACAACTTTATGTGCTTTACAGGTTATTTTAAGGGGTATATGTAAGCTATGGCATGATTTAGAGATTGCCTCTGTCCATTAGAGATGTAGGTGCTAGACCCGGGGTTATTTCTGATTTCTCATCCACTGATCCAGGTCTCCCTTGAGTAGTGTTAGAAAAGAGCTCTGCTTCACATGAATGGGAAGCTTGTTCCAGAGAAGGGGAATTCTTTGACACGCATATCTGTCCATCCAACATGGCCTATTTATGTCATAAGCAAAGTTTAAACCCTAGATGGAGTAATTCTGATGCTATTCATTTTGCAGACAGGCAAAAGGTCCATCAGAGCAGAATCCAAGGATGCCTTGTGTAACAGGCATGGACTGCCTCTCAACAGTCTGTAAGAAACAAGAGTACAGAGACAGGGCTTTGGGGTGAGTTGCACAGAATTTGCATTTACAACATATATTCTTTTTGTGGAGAACCCCTCTGGACATTCCAGTTGTTGCATGTGCCAAGCCAGGTACATACAGAAGGGGAAGTTGTATTCAGTGATGGGCCTGCAGAGGGCTGAACATTGGGCCTAGATGCTGTGACTTTGTTTATAAGTTGAGCTACTTAGAATATACGTACCCAAATTCCTGACTACGGGTTCTACACTTAAGGGTATGTTATGGATTAGGTAATTTCTGAGGGTGGCTGACTTCCCAAAGGGTACTATTATACATTTATTGGCACTGAGTTTTAAACTATGGATTTGGTACTAGTCATTTGTCTGTGTTAGTCCTTCCTGTAGGATATTAACATCTTTGAGGGATTCTATGATTGTTTCTAGTGTGCAATCATCTGTAAACTTGGTCAGTCAGAGGCCCTTGAAATTGCCTTGACTTCCCTTTAGTAGATGTCAAAAAGGAGTGGACCCAGTACAGAGCCATGTGAGACTCCCCTAGGAACTGGCCTCTTTGTGGAGGTGGTCACCCCTATCCTAACTTTCTGGGTCCTGTCTGAGAGCCAGCTGGATATTCAGTTTGAAACATAGGGGTTTATGCCTATATCTGTGAGCTTGTTTACAATTCCCACTTGGGGTATTATATCAAATGTCTTAGCCAGGTCAAGGTAGGCAGTATGCACCATTTTATTCTCCTCCATTGCCTTGGTAACCTTCTCAAAGTAGTCAACCAGGTTGAGTAGATATGATTTACCCTTAATAAAATCACACTGAGTTGAGTGTTAGAAGGCTTTCTTTGTCTTTATTAATCATTCCCATGATAATTGTTTCCATGGATTTTTATATGGGACTAATCAAACTTATGGGTCTGTAGTTCCAGTGGTCCTGGGGTCCATCGGTGGTCCACCCTTGTGCAGATGGATTATTGTTTCAGTGTGGAACAAAGCCTTGCTGGAGGCTGTGGTTAAATAGTGATTCCAGAGTTTCAGGCTATTTAGGAGGCATCCTTAGATATCATCAGAGCCCACTGAGGCAGTGTTTTTGGTCATAGAGTGTGACTCTAGGATGTGCTCACTACTGAGTGTTGGAAGGGTTTTGTTTGATGGTATTTCCTGGACTAGTTGCTGGGGTAGAGAGAGGGGGTAAAACTGAAGCTGAATTTGTTGGCCAGCAGATTTGCTATATCTTCCAGCTGCATGTAGGTGGCTCCATTTATAATCAGTTCTGTACACTGTTGTGTTCTGTCTTTCAGGCTTTGAAAATGGTTTACTATCAAAATCCTGACATGCACTTGTGCATTTATTCATGTCGCCGAACCATATTGTCAAAATTGAAAACGATTTCACATCACAATTTCGAACCATGTTCATACCGATGGTTCAAAATTCTTTGTTATGAAAATGTGACAGTTGGATTTAATTTGCCTTTTGGTGTTTGTTGATACAGGTTCGCTAAGTTTACATTTGATTTTCAGATACTTTGAAACTGTATTTGAATGTAGCATTAGTCAATTAAGCACATATCAGGATTTTGATTGGAAACCTTTGAAAATAGCTAAGGTATGACTTTTGGTTTTTCTTTGCCTTGGGGGCCATCTTTATCTCAAAGTTGGCTTCTAGTAGACTTAATTTGCCCTTTGAGACATTTGTTTAGAGTGATGAGAGTGTTTTTATCATGCAGGATGTAGGACTTCCTAATCTTGGCTATGATGTTTTTTTTCTTTTGTTGTACAACCTGCTCATGTTTGGATTCTACCGTGGTGGTTTGTTTTTTGAGTTAGTTTTTGGCCTATTTCTGGTAGGCACAGCTGTCTCTATGCATTTATTGACATAACTGTACTGAATTTTTGTGAACAGTTCCACACAGGCAGCTGTGTTCTTATGACCGGGGGTAGGGGAGTGGGCTTGAAATTTTGACAGGTTATCACTTAGTAGTTAGGATTTCTGTCTTGGAATATTTCCTAAATGTTACAGGTTAGCAGGGGACGTAGAACTGATTTTTATTATGAAGGAGACTGCAGACAGATTTGTGGTCTCACCTTATCGTAGAGGACATTACAATGTGGGCTTCAGTGTTCTTATTTTCTTAGGTCACAGAAGGTGACCTATACTTGCAAGGATATGATATGAGACTTTGCCTGTGGAAATCTGGACATGGAGAAGCTCAAATGCATCATCCTATTTGACTAGTCTTGAGGTGAGTTTGTTGTTGATAGAGACATAGACACCTCCAATGTTGGCCTAAATGTGTGGATGACATTGTAGCCCTGTACTACTGGGTTGCTCTCAATAGCTTTAAACCATGTCTCAGTAATTACACAAATGTTCACATTCTCCAGGGTGATGTGAGCCTGGAGGGCATGGAATTTATTTTTTAGGCTCCTGGCAATGAGTGGTAACACCTTTAGATCCCTTATGATGGTTTTGCTTTGTTGAAAGGAATTGTCAGTTTGGCCATATCTAAAAAACGCACTATGTCGGGGAAAAATGTTTGAGCCAATATTCAAAAGCATAGAGGGGTGAGGTACTGATAATCACTGGCAATGTGTTCTATTGACCATATCCTCCCATGCTGACAAATAGTGTACCCCCTTGGAAGGACATCAGAAACTAAGTCAATTATCAAAGTCAATCATCTTCTGTTCATACTGTGGCATCATCCTTGGTGAAGGCAGAATGATGCTCAATGCTAGGCACATACACACCTGGGAAACATAATTTGAGAGTTTCATAATGTCTCTCTTCATATAATCCAGGGAAGTGTTCTCAGGTAATTTACACACAAAGACTATGACCAAGTTATGCTAGTAATTGTGGTCTAATGACTTGAGTGCATGGGGGATTTGGTGGAATCCTGGCCCCAGATAGACAACTGACTGTGATTTTCTCCTTATTTATTCTGGTAATCAGGACATCTGTATCTCACACTGGAGTCTCCTATCACTAAAATATTGGGTAGTGAGTTGTTTTGGCTTCTGTAATCTCACACTGGAGTCTCCTATGACTAAAATATCAAGTAGTGAGTTGTCTTGCCTTATGAGCTTTCTGTATATCTCACGATGGAGTCTCCTATGACTAAAATATTGGGTAGTGACTTGTCTTGGCTTATGGGCTTTCTAGTTGAGGGTCCAAAGGCTGTGGTTGTATGTGTTGTATTGGATGTTGTTTGGGTGGAGTGCTTTTGGGGTTGCTGAGGATTCTTTTTGCAGGATGAATGTCTAGGAGATCTTTGGGGTTCAGGAAGGTTGCTTTTAAGTGCCTTATCATATGTTGGTCTATGTGTTGGGTCAGTAGTACATGAGGTGGCTGTAATCCTTAAATTACTGACAACCTGATTGTTATTTTGAGTGCTTTTGTGCGAGAGTTTTCCTTGAAATGACATTGTGTAATTACATCTCTCACATACTTTATCTGTTTCTCTACGGATTAGTCGGTTGTCAGTGACCATGGATCAATTTATACATTATCTTAGGATAGCAATATCTTCCAAGCTTGAAGCAGAGAAATTCAAAACTGTCCTTCCCTGATGTTGAGTCTTTTTTTAGGTGAGATACAAAGTAATATATGAGATGGGAATATGTGAAAAGTGTATTATTTTGATGAGGGAGCTGTATCATAACCTTAGCATGTCATCACCATGCAGGGAAAAGGTAAATGACAAGAAAGAATGAGATGGATGGATGGATGGATGGATGGATGGATGGATGGATGGATGGATGGATGGATGGATGGAAGGTGTACTCCACTGGGAGAGAAACAACAAGAAGGAAGAGGTTCTGCACTGGAAAAGAAGTGGGGAGATTTAGGGAAAGAAGTGCTGCACTAGGATATGAATAAGGGGGATGGAGGGAAGGAAGTGCTACTCTGTAGTGGGAAGAGGGATATAGGAAGGGGGCAAGCAGAATATAAAGAAGGCAATGAAGGAATTTGGAGGTTTGCAGCATTTTTTTTTCATTTAATTTTTTCCACTGGTCACCAACATTGACCAACAATCCCACATAGCTCCCTAACAGACTCACTCATTCTTTGGGACAACAGTCCTTCATCCACTTCATTCTCATGGAGCAAAGGTCAAGTGAGCGGAGAGTCTTGTGCCCTGTTTTTCTTTTTTTAGTTAAGCCTTGTGTCTCATACAGTAATCATAACTGCCCAAGTGTTGAATGCAATGGGACTTAGTGAGGCGCATTTACATCTTCACACGAGATGCATTCATTATTCTTTAAGCTCTACATCCATGAGGAAGCCTTGCTGTAAGATCCTGTCTCTATAGGGATTCTGATGGAAAATGTGTCCGGAAGTATGGTGCCATCCCACTGCCCTAGACAGGTGAGTAGTGATGATGTCATCATTCCTCTCCTCGCCTGTGCCAGCTCCTGCAGTAACTAAGATGCTAACTGAACTCAGGTCATCTTGGTCATTGCCGAGGCTTTACTTCTCTATCCCAGTAGCCATTGCATAGGTTTGTAGCATTGCAAGGGTTAGATTGTAACTTAGAGAAGATACTGTTAGTAGGAGTAGAGAGAGTAGAAAAGGTGGCAAGGTCATGAAAGGAGCTGAAGTACTGGAGTCTGACACTGTCCAATAAAAGACAGGAAATCAGCAGCAGGGACTAGAACAAGGTGTTAAAGGACCTGAAGCACTCCTGTGTCACATGGTAAAGGTCCTGTGTCACATGGTAAAGGCTAGTAAATCTGATCTCCAGAACAACTAATGTGGTGAAAGTGATGGAACTGAATAAGGTACAATATGTGGTGATGTGTTTGCTGGACATACCCATGGACAAGATAATGGAAGAGTTGCAGACAATAAAAGATTCTGACTAATGGAGGAGGCAAAAGGTGATAAAAATTATGAGAGACTGAGTGGACAAGGGGGAATGCACTGTGAAGATAGCAGAGGAAATTGTAGCTGCAAGCAGGCATTTTTTTGTTTCTAGAAGATGAAGTGGGTGAGCAAGAATGGATGGGGCAATTAAGAAAGGAATTAGAAAAGCTGAAAAGGGGTACAATTCATGTTGAGAGGGAGTAACTACAAGGGATCAGCAGGAAGATGGCAGTGTGGATGGAAAGTATTAAACAAGATTGGGGGAGGAGTAAGAGATCCGGGTGAAGTTGTTACCAGGCGTTCAGACAGCAGACCTGGCACCAAAGGAACATGTTGTGTGAAGCAAGACTGATAGCCATTTCTCCTAGCTTGAGAGAGATTGACAGGTTTTCTATCACAGGAGTATGACAGAGTGGAAAACAGGAGATTAGAGACAGATGGACAAGTAACAGCAGAACCTACGGGAAGACACCACATTTTATTTTAGGTGGTGAGGACAAGGGATGGTTGTTTGCATATGGATCTATTACAAGTGCTTGTGACATACTTACTTACTGCCACTTTCTTGAAAAGGCAACTTCCATTAACTCAATCTCCCGTAACTATGTAGCCCTCCCAGCAACAAATCCTACAAAATCCAACAAATCCAACAAATCCTATAAAACTGTATAGCCCTACCAGAACCCTAACTCTAACCCAATAACTTCTTTCCCACTCCCTAAACCTAAAATCACACCCCCATTAGTACATCTAAGATCTCTTTCCTGCTCCCTAAACCTAAAACTACCTTTCCTAATTGGTGGCCTAATCCCCACTCCCACACCTTTCACTCAATCAACACAGCTGCCACACTCACCTCACTTGAACTCGAATAACGTGTTCAGACAGGCTGCAGCAGTTGCTTGCTTGAACTCATATTCATGTTCGAGTGTGTCAGCCTACCTGCCCTATAAGACTTTCAACTCCCTGACTGCAAGATAGTTGTCTTCAAGTGATTGGGACTCAAGTGCTTGTAGTAGATCTTTAGCATATATTTCATACACAGTTTGCTGGAACATGTTATAGAGAACTAAAATAAATAACTAAATGTCTTTGTCATGTGCTGATGATGCACCACATTCACCGTCCCATAGTCTGGCAGTAAATGTGGTCATCGGCATGCTAAGCCATTGCAAAGGATGAATCCCTAGGGATTCACGAAATGTGCTGCTCCAAATGCAATGAGGGTGATGATTAATCAGTCAAAGGGTACCAAAAAGGTTTAGCTAGGCAAACCATAATGCTCAGAACACACAACCTTCATAAAATGTAACACTATATTTTTAACAATACAGTAACATTCTGGCACCACAGTGCCTTCCAGAGGCTGACACCTATCTCGGGTGGAACTTTTTCATCAGTGTCTTTTGATATTATCCTACTCACAATATATATCGACATGGAGGGATTCTATTTAACTTTCATTATCATTTGTCAAGGCAAACCAGATTTTGACAGCTTTTACTAACTTTGTGATACATTCAGTTTCACAGCAGCAAGTATCATAAAGTTAGCCATCTGCTTCTCTCTGGTCAAGTAACCAGTAATTTCCTCATCTGCTACCAAAATGTGTGAACCAATAATCAAAGACATTCATCTCTTTCTTCACCGTATGCTGTCCAATCAAGCTCCACTTCAGAGATATGTTACCTAAATAAGAGTAGGAAAGTTTTCGTGACATTATGACCAATTTTAACCTATTTAGTGAAAATGTATCCTTGAGTCATGACTGAAAAGAATCTATTGGCTCAGCACACACAACCATTTCTATATTCCATAGTTTATTTTGGGTTCCTATTAGATGACCGAAGACGCATTCTTTCAAATGCATCTTGGTCGAACTTGAAAAGACGAAAAGGCAAAATGAAGCAGCATATAAGCAAATTCTTTCCCTGAGAAAGAAATCGCTTGGCTGTGTACGTCACTTTGGCGTTTTTGTCACTGTAGTGTGATCTCAGAGTTCGTATATTTAAGTAGGGGGGGGCACAGCCCCCCATGTCGGGGGGTGTGGGGGGGGTGAAGCCCCCCACTTTATATTATGTTTTAAGTGTATTGGTGATTTTTTTCCTTGGAAAAAAAAATCGCTGTTCTAAGCGTTCGAGTTTGTAAGCTTTCACTTACATGGGGTCGATAAATCATTGTTCGCTTTTCTAAGCATTCAATGATTTAATATAGACCCTATATATTACTAATAAATCAAGACGTCTTTACTGCTCTACACTCTATCAATCCGTCCATCCATCCTTATCCCCATTTTCTCATTTTTGCACATGGGGTCGGGATGTCGCTACAACAATGACAATCATCTACAGGCAAGGTTCACATTCTCAGGTGGCTAGCCCTGTCATAGCTGTTCTTCCATACCACACATATACACTCACACACATACCTACAGCCATTTTAGAGTGTCCAATTCACCTACTGCATGTCTTTGGAATGTGGGAGAAAATTGGAGTACCCAGTGGAAATCCATGTGAACACAGGCAAGTGAAACAGAAACATATTGATATGAAAGTGTAGAAAAGCTGCATTTAAACTTGCTAATGTAAACATATGTAATAGTGTTTTGATCCATATTTATAAGTGTCATATAAGTGTTAGATCTTATTTCCCTATTCAAATTTATACTTTTTACTTGAACGTTATTGTCAATGTTACCTTGCCACTGAGCCTCATTCAAGGCTGGAAAGGGTCTCCAGACCAACCAGCCCACCTGCTTACATAATAGTAAGTACACAAATAAATAAATAAGTAAATAAATAAAATACTGTATGGTTCTTCTATGTTAATCATTTAAACATTCATTGTTTCTGAGTCAACCTGAAACAAAGCAGTTATTTGTAATAGACACAAAATGTTTAGCAAACTCTTTAGAAACTATGAGCTGCATAGCTCTTATAAATTGAGAGACCTGTGGATCTATTTGGATTTTTAACTATAAGCTTAAGGAAAGTCCCTGCCTTGAAAGGACTCAGAATCCTACGTGTGCACAGAATGTCATTATTTTCTGCTCTCTCAGAGAAAGAGAACTTTTGAGTCGTGTTGATGCAGTGTCTTTGTTAAAAGTATGGGCACTTATTACTGAAGGATGACTTCTGGAGGGGGAGCAGAATATTTATTTACAAGAAGAGCAGAATATTTATTTACATTGTATGTTATCAATAAGAGAAGGGGTAGGAGTTAGAGGGAAAACCAGAAATATGTAAATCATTCACTGATATGATATCATAACAGTGTTCTGCAGATGGATTTCTTTTAGCATGGAAAGGAAAGAGTACATCAGATTGATCTAAAAAGTTAATAATTAGATGTACTTAAAGAACAGGGAACAATGTTGTGCTGAAAGCTGGCAGTATGGCTTAGTGAACTGAGATACTAAATAAATTATTTTTAGCCTGCTGACCTGAGTTTTGCTCCCAACATCTCCACATACATACTTTGTAAGCAACTAATCTAAACAGGCAGTGTTGTCAGGTCAGCTTGAAAAGAAACACCTGTATTTAGTGATGTGTAATTAGTTTAAATAACAAAGTATTCAATCTGAAGTTCAAACGCTTCATCAGCTAAAAATAACCAAACCCAGTTATTGTTACTTACAGGTTGTTTACATGGATCACATAAGGCATCGCTCTTAAAATTTTTCTTTTTAAGTTACGATAAAGAAATCTGCTTACTGAACGTACCAAAAGAAAAAAAAAACACAGGTTGGGGGTGCAGTTAGACAGGATGTGTGTTTGTGATATTAGCTATTCGTTATTGCTTACTGGGGTTTGATAGCTATTGTATTGTTCTTGTGGTTTATATAATTTCCATACTGCACAGTACGCATTGCAAATGCAACTACTCAGCAACAGGAAGAGTACAGGCAGCCGCAACAAAAAACTTTCTTGTAAGTTACCCGATGCATATCTAGTAACATTGCAAAAAAATGTTGGGTCTGTGCCCAACTCTGGAGCAGACTTGGGTTTGTTAAGAAATGTGCCAGAAATAAAAAAAAGGCCTTGACTTGACACAAAAGTGTCTTAACGTAAATATCTTTTCAAATCCATAAAATGAGTAATTTCCCACTAAAATGTAATATTCTACAAGGCAGCTGAGATCCTCAGCCAAAGGACTTTTTTCACATTATTATCAAAAGTGAATATTTGTTGTTGTATAATCTTAATATAATGTATTTCTTAGCTTTACAGGATAGGATACCTTTATCCTTAGAGACATAGCTGCCAAACCAGGAATGAATTTCCTATTTATTTAATTATTTCTTACCATTTGTTTACCAGGAAAGGCTGACTTGGAACAAAGCCAATTTTCAGCAAAGGCCTGGTGAGAAATGCTCCAGATGCCTGTCTTTGTTAAGTGGGAAGAAACCGGAGCACTCAGAGGAAACCCACACAAATGCAGGGAGGACATGTAGACTCTACACAGAAGGCACTCTGGCCGAGAATCAAACTGGAGCACCACTGCACTGACTATTCCCCATCCAATTGTCCAAGGTGAACTTGAATCGAGTAAGGGAAGAACTCTGCTGCACATGGGTAGGGAGCCTGTTACAGAGACTGGAAATTCTCTGAGAAGCATATGTGTTTCTTCAGTAGGTCCTGCTTATATCACAGGCAATGTTTCAGTCTTTAGAATAGGTCATTCTAGTGCTATTTGTTTTGTGAATATACAGGAGGTCCATCAGAGTGGAGTCTGATGATGCCTTGTATACCAAGCATAGATCTTATACCAACAGCCTGTAGGAGACAGAATACAGGGATAGGGCCTTGAGGTGGTCTGCTTAGGACAAGTTATTTACACTCTGTATTCTTTTAGTGATAAACCTCTGTGGACATTACAGTTGTTGAATACGCCTGGCTAGGTACATACCAAAGGGGGAACTGTACTGAATAATAGGCCTGAAGGTCTGAAGAATGCCAGAGACAGAGAAACCTAGATGCCATATCTTTATTTGTAAGTTCTACAACATAGAATGATTTCCTCACTACTGTAGGCACATTATGGTCAAAGGCTAGATTACTCTCTACATGTGTCCCCAAGTCCCTACTGGGTCAGTGCTTAAGGATGTGTTGTCAATATGATATTTATCAGGGGGGTCTCACTTTCAAAAGGACACTATTGTGTATTTTTTTACATTTAGTTTTAGTCTATGGCTCTGAAATCAGTTATTTGTCTGTGTCAGCCTTTTTTAACATTAGTGTCAGTGGGAATTCTAGGACTGCTCCTAATTTGCATTCGTCTGCAAATTTGGTCAACCAAAGGCACTTGATATCGGCCTTTACTTCTCAGAAGAAGATGCCAAAAAGGAGTGGTCCCAGGAATGATCCCTGAGGGATTCCACTAGTGACTGGCCTGTTTGTGGAGGTGGAATCCCCAACTATAACTTCCTGGGTCCTGTCTGTGAATCAGCAGGCTATCCACCAGATGACATAAGGGTTTATACCTAATCTTGTGAGTTTTTCAACAATGCTCAAGTGGGATATTATGTCAAACAACTTTCCACTGTCAAGGTAAACAGAATGAACCATTTTGCCTCATTCATTGCTTTGGTAACCTCCTTGAAGTTCACTAGGTTGAGTACACATGAAGTGTCCTTAAAGAAACCAAACTATGTTTGCTCTGATATTTGGAGGTTTTTTATGTCATTATTGATCATTTCCATGATAATTATTTTCACGGCTTTACATAAGAGACTAGTGAGACTATGGATTTATAGTTTCCAGGTCTCTAGATGGCTCACCTTTGTGCAGAGTACTTTATGTACTTCAGGCATGTAATATCTTCACTTACAAATGCTGCTGAACTACAGACCCTTGTTAACTAATATCCTACTTTCACCGCTTCTTCTACTAAAACTCACTCATACATGCTTGTCAAATACATTCCTGAATTCTGCACAAATTGTGATGAATTAGTCCTGAAAGGCAGGTGCAGAATGATTTTAATCCAGAAACAACAGGGAAAACTACAAAATAAAACAAAAAAACAAGGCATAAATAAGGCATTGCCCAAAATACACCAGCACATTTATGTATTTATTGACATTTGTTGACTGGGAAAGTCCACTGGCTCAAAAATATAATTTCAGTGGAGACTCACGGAGAAAAGCTCTATTTACAAATCCAAGAAGTATTTAAGACCATATTATATTTACAAAAGTATCCAAAAGTTTTTATACCCATTTTCAAAGATTAAAAATACATCAAGTATAAAGTTTTTATACAGTTCTATAGCATGCATTTATTTATTTATTTTATTTATTTATTTACATTTGTTGACCGGGAGTGTCCGACTGGACATAGGTCCATTTTCAGCGGAAGCCCGGGGAGAAAAGCTCCACAGTTAAAATATACAGACAGTAGTTACATTGGATTTACATAGCAATTAACAATTTGATCAACATAGCAATTAACAATTACAAACATAGTTATAGATGAACATACTACATCAGTAGACAACTAGAATCTTTATCATCTGTGAAGTACATAACAGACATTAACAATTGTTGCAATAAGAAGTTCCTGCTGTATAATAAGTACTTAGGCTTATGAACATCCACGCTTGCTATAATTAAGGTAGATAGTGGGGTGGAAAGAAAGGTAGTGGGTGGATGGCCTGGATGATATGAGAGTGGGAGTTGCAAGGGCATAGCCAGCATGTTTTTAAGTGCTCTTTTAGTAAAGTTTTGAAGTGGGTGCATGATGGTATGGAGGTAACTGTGGGTGGGAGGGAGTTCCATAATTTGGCTATGGCACAAGAGAATAGTGCTTCACCAGCAGAGGTATTGGCTTTAGTGACCTGTAAGTGATTTTTGTTGCTGGATCTTAGTGGTCTGGTGGTGCGATAGGGTTGGAGTAGATTCTGGAGGGATGGGACATTTAGTGGATGGTTTACCAGTTTGTGGGCGAGTGTGAGTTGATACCATTGAAGGAGGTGAGGGAGTTCAAGCCAGCCCAGTTCAGCAAGTGAGAGACAATGGTGACTATGGTAGGATGCCCCTGTGGCAAATTTGGAGAGTTTGTTATAGCAGGTCTCTAGCTTGTTTAGATCGCATTGCCTTAGGTTGGTATATATTGGAGAGGCATAAAGTAGGGTGGAGATAAGGTGGGAATTTGCTACTGAAATCTTTGCTGCTTTGGTGAGAAGTTGCTTATTTCTGCATAACGCTCCTAGTTTTTGTGGACTTTTTTTATGGTCATGGATATGTGAATGTCAAATTTTAGTTTATTGTCTATTTCCACTCCTAGCAATTTGGTGTGTTCTGTTGGGTGTATAGTGGTGTTGTCTTTTGCTGTGATTGTAAAGTGAGAGTTGTTTTGAGTATGTTTGGTGGGTTGGAAGATGAGTAGTTTAGTTTTGTTAAGGTTGAGTATTAATTGGGCATTTGATAAACAAGTTTCAACAGAGGAAAAGGCTTCCTGTGTGACTTTTTGCAGTTTGGGTAGGGACTTGGCTGAGCAGATGATTGTTGAGTCATCTGTGTATTGTATGAGTATGCCATGTTTGGTGGCAGAGGATAGATTATTGGTGAAAACAAAGAAGAGTAGGGGTCCAAGGATGGATCCTTGGGGAACCCCTATAGAGACAGGTAGTTGGGGAGATATGTCATTTTGCCATACAACGGATTGTTGGCGGTCAGACAGGTAACTCTAAAACCAGTTGGTGACTGATTGAGAGAAGGTTAGGTTATTGAGGACAGAGATGAGTTGTTTGTGTGGAACCATGTCAAATGCTTTAGATAGGTCCAGGAAAAGTAGCAGAGGAGAGATAGCCATTGTTTTTATGCTAAAGGATAGTGTTAGTAAATGAGAGTAAGGCAGTGGTGGTGCTATGGTTTGGTCAGAAACCATGCTGAGTGTTGGAAAGGAGGTTGTTAGTAAGGAGGTAGTCTGAGACCTGAGAGTGAATGTATCTCTCTAATATTTTGGAGAGTGGAGAGAGAATAGCTATGGGGTGGTAGTTGGTTAGTTCTGTGGAGGAGTCACCTTTGTGGAAGGGAATTATATGTGATACTTTCCATAATGTGGTAACGTGACATTCTGACAGATCAGTTAATCAAGATAGATACTGGGTAGGCCAGAGCATTAGCTGCGATTTGCAGGTATTCACTTGGGAGGTTGTCTGCTGCTAATTTGGTGGGCTTAAGTTTAGTTAAATAGGTTCATAGATAGGTACTAGGCTATCTGCCCCAGGGCATTTATAAGTCTAGCCAGAGTGTGTCAGCTTTCGCCATCCCATTGATTAATTAACTGAGCCTCTGTCAAGAAGACCCAATTAAGTGATCCCAGGGGTGTATTTTCTGTTACCCATCCACTCATCAAGGTTTCTCTTGAAGAGTGTTAGTGAGGGGCTCTGCCTAATGTAGTTAGAAATTTTGTTCCAAAGCATGGGGAGTCTCTGTGACAGGAATCTATCCCTCCAGCATGTTCTATTTATTGCTGTGGTGAGGTTTAGCTCACTAGAGCGAGTGGCTCTCAGTGACTTGGATTTCTTTAGGTGAAGCATGTCCATCAATTCTGAGTTGGACATGGCTTTGTAAGTCAGGCAGAGATCACCTCTGAGTAAGTAATATGCCACTGAGTACAGCCAGAGTTTTTCCAGTCGGGCTGCATAGGACATATGTTTGAGGCCAGTAATCCTCTTGGTGAGGTACTTTTGTGGTCTTTCCAGCTGTTGGAAGTGTCTTGTGAGGTACATCCCAAATGGGGCATTGTACTCTATGATGGGTCTTATGAGTGATGAGTAGAGGGGCACTATAACCTCTTTATTTCTAGATGCGAACCCTTTAGTAATTAGATGAGCTGCATAGAAGGATTATTTCCTAACTACTTTGGCAATGTGATTGTCAAAGGAGAGATTACTATATACCTGGGTCCCCAGATCTCTTATTACCTCTTCTGTATTAAGGGGGCTGCACCTATGTGGTAATTCGTGGGTGTTTTGCTTTTCCCAAATGGGATGACTATGCATTTTTTTGGCATTTAACTTGAGACCATGACTTTGATACCAGGTGTCCGTCTCCGCAAGGCCCTTTTGGAGAATGTCTGTGTCAGCCGGAGAGTCAATTATGGCTCCCAGTTTGCAGTCATCAGTTAACTTGGTTAGCCATAGTCCTCTTGTGTTTGCCTGTACTTCTGAGAAGTATATGCCGATCAGCAGGGGTCCCAGGACCGTGCCTTGTGGGACACCACTTGTAATTGGTTTAGAGTCTGACCTGGAGCCCGCTATTCTTACCGTGTGAGTTCTGTTTGTAAGCCAGTTGGCAACCCATCTCGTGACATAGGGGTTTATGTTCAAGCTGGTGAGTTTTTCTATAATTCCCGAGTGGGGAATGTTGTCAAAAGCCTTGGCGAGGTCAAGGTAGGCTGCATGAACCACCTTCCCCTCATCTATGGCCTTGGTGACTGTCTCGAAGAAGTCAACCAGGTTTAGTAGGCATGATCTGCACTTAACAAAGCCGAACTGGGTCAGGTCAATTGTTTGGAGGTTCCCAATGTCTTTGTTAATGAGTTCCATGATGGTGCGCTCCATAGCCTTGCCGACCAGGCTAGTCAGGCTTACGGGGCGATAGTTACCAGGGTCAGTTTTGGCCCTCCTTTGAGGAGCGGAATAACCGTTGCTGTGTGCCATTCTATGGGCACGTAGCCTGTGAAGAGGCTGAGGTTGAACAGTGTGTTTAGGTGGGGGGTTAGTTCATTCTGTAGTTCGTGCAAGACGCAGCCTAGGACACCATCTGGCCCCATTGACTCTGTGCTTTTGCCTTTTGAAAGGGCTGTTTTCACCTGTGCGTCTGTGATTTCCGGACTTTTCCCGTACTGTTATGGGGCCTTTTGGGGGTGAGGGGGGGTGAAGTTTGCACTGAATCTATCTGCCAGGATGTTGGCAATATCAGTAGGTTCAGTATATTTTGTGCTATTTTGCATTAGCTTAGAGCATATCTGTGAGTTGCCACTTAGATTCTTGACATAGCTAAAGAAGGCTTTGTGGTTATCTTTTGCATCCTTGGCTATTTTTCTTTTGAAGTTAGCCTTGGATGATTTTATGAGGGACCTTAGTTTCTTACTGATACTGATCAGGGATGTTTTTCCTTCTTGGGATTTGCTTTTCTTCTGAACTAGTTTCCTCCTTCTATTGTGTAGCCTGTTTATGGCAGGGGTCCACCAGACTGGTTTCCTTCTCTTAGAGGAGTGAGTCTTGGTCTTGCTAGGTATGGTATGATTCAGGCATCCTTGTAGGTGCTCATAGAGTGCATTTGTAAAGGATTCTGCATCTTGGGCAGCGTTATCCTTTAGCGTGGGGGCTGTGAAACTTACCACCTCTATTTTAAGTAAGGTGAAGTTTGCTATAGAAAAGTTTTTCACTGTGGTTTCTTTGGTTGGGGGTGGTGGTGGTGTGGTGTGGACATCCAGAGTGATTAGTTTATGGTCTGATCTAACCAGTGACGGGTTGACCTCCGGTGTGGAACACCTGTCGCCCATGTTGGTGATGACCAGGTCCAATATGTTTTCACCTCTGGTAGGGGAGTTTACTAGCTGATCCAGGGCATTTGAGTTGATACATTCCAGGAAGCGCTGGACCTGGGAATTTGTACTTGAGTAGTTTTCCCAGTTAACGGTAGGGTAATTGAAATCGCCTAATATCAGGGTGTTTGGTAGGACCTTCATGTTTTCCAGTGCCTTCAGAAAGGTGGAGTGGTGGTTTTGGGTCATGGAGGGTGATCTGTAGCAGGCCACAATTTGCATTGCAGATTTGCCCGATGTTAGTTGCACATGGATGATCTCAGAGGTATCGTACTGCGCCACTAACCTGGAGGTGTAGGTATTCTTGATGAATATGGATGCATCCCCTCCTTTTGTGTTTCGGTCCATGTTCTGTGGCCGAAA
This sequence comes from Protopterus annectens, assembly GCF_019279795.1. NCBI lineage: Eukaryota > Metazoa > Chordata > Ceratodontiformes > Protopteridae > Protopterus > Protopterus annectens. The sequence continues at coordinate 1,472,747,194 of NC_056726.1, forward strand.
TGTGTGGTATGAGTTGTAGCCCGATAGTGCTGGGGTGCTCTGTGGAGCCTTGAAACAGATTTCAGTTACTGCACAGATGTCGACGTTCTCCATACCGAGGAGTGCTTTGAGAGCGTGCATTTTGAGATTTAAACTCCTGGCATTGAGTAGCATATCCCTCATTTTTTTATTTGTGCTGTTTATGGAGGTGGGTTTGACTTTTGAGCCCTGCGTAAAAAAGGCACTATGGGGGCAGCAAAAGCCTTGGCCAGTATTCGAAAGCCTAGGGGTGACAGGTGCAAGCCATCTCTTGCAAATAAATGAGGTTTGTCGAGCATGTCGTCCCAGGCTGACAGACACTGGATCCCCTTTGAATGACACCAGAAGCTTAGCCAATTGTTGAAATTGATAATTTTTTTCTTTATACCGTGGTATCATACTTGGTGAGGGCAGGATGCTACTTAAGGTCAGAGGCATACCCACCTGGGCTACTTGATCAGAGTGCTCTTCCATGTCTCTTTTGATGTAGTCCAGGGAGGTACATCTCAGGTCATTCACACCAACATGAACAATGACAGAGTCATATTTGTACTTGTTCTGGAGTGAACTGGGTGCTTGTGTTATGTGGCAGATTCTGGCTTCCTACAGGCAGCTAACAGTTACCTTCTCCTTGTCCAGCCTAGTGAGTGGGATGTCAGTGTGCCTGACTATAGAGTCACCTATTACTAGTGTATTAGGTATGCTATTTTGCCTTAAGGGCTGTGATTGTGCGGCACACTGATTTTGTGTTTTATGTGTTGTCTGGTTTGTGACAGGAGGTGCAGGTTTTTTGGATGTCTGCTTTGGAGGTCTCTGATGCTTTTGCAGGTTTTTATTTAGAGCCTCCGAGTATGATTTTGTGTATTTATATGTATTTTTTGCCAGTGCTGGTTTAGTATGTCTATGGCAGGCTGGGGGTGTGGTGCAAGTGTTAACCTTCTCCTCATGCTTGCCTGTTCCAGTCTTGGGTGGAGAGAGCTTAGCCTCCAGTTTAGCTATATAAATGCATCTCTCGCATATGTTAATGTTTTGTGGTAGGAGGAGAGGGTTGTCTGTGTACATGAGGCAGTTGTAACATTACCTCAGGATACCCAGGTTCACCAGCTGGATGGAGAGTATACCTGAAATTGCCCTTTGGTCATGCCTGAATAGTAGGGTGAGCAGCATAGTCGCTTGGTTGGTGAGGGGTGAATAATGAGCCTTGCCCTGCTGGGCAATCAAGTGTTGGGGTATATTAGTGCTTGCTATTAGGTCTGAGCAACTGCTGGTCTGTAGGATGCTTTTTAAGTGCTTAGGTTGAGAGTTAGGCTACTTTCAAGGGAAAAACTGAAGAGGAGACTTGGTGGAGCCGGGAATAATTTAGCCCTAGATAACTGGCGCTGCCCGAACATGCAAAACCATGCAAACGCGTTTTTAACAGCAGGATAATGAAAGAGACAGAAATTAGCCCAAAATGGCCTATAAACTACTAACTTCTGGGCTGGAACCACTCCTCCAGGGACAGATGGCTGCTCAAAGCTCCCTCTCTCACAGGTGAACAGAGAAACCTCCCTTTATCCAAGTAAGGTATGGGCAACTCAGTAACTTGTAACACAGCCCTGAATTCAGCACTAGCCTGAAAACTTGACTATACTAGCTTAGAAGGGTGGGAAACAAGGAAAAAAGTTTTTTTGAAAAGATAAGACAAAAACAGTAAATAATACACTTAAAACAGCTTTAAATTACTACAAACAGTAAAACTACACTTAAAACAGCTTTAGATGACTACAAGCAATCAGAAAAGGCTTTTAAATAAATTACCCAATTAACCAGTTAAAAAATCTCAAAACTGAGCCCTGTTCCTGTAGTCTTCAATCAGACAAGTTCTAACTACACACTCCTGCCACTGGGGTGCAGGGGAACCTTCTCCAAAATAGAAGGCCTGGATTAGTGCTCAAGTTATACAAACAAAGCTAGATTCAGCAGGCCTGAATCTAGTTTATGTGACAGCAAACAAGGCACACCAATTTCAGTAAGAAACAGTTAAAATATGCAGGCACTATAAGCCTCCAACCACAAATTCCCAGCTCAGAAGGGCAGAGTCCAGCCTCTCCTCCCATAAGAGTGCAGACCACAAACCTTCTTAATGTAAAATGACTGGCCTGAAGCCCAAGTACTTAAACCAGAACTAATACACTTTTAGAATAATAGACACTGAACCTTCAATCAGCAGTTCCCAACTTAGCAGGATGTAAGCTACCTGTCCTGCCACAACAGTGCAGACCACAAACCTTCTTAATGTAAAACAACTGGTCTGAAGCCCAAGTGCTTAAACCAAAAGGCTTAGAATGATAGCTACACTTTAATCAGGTTACTTCCAAGCAGTAATAAATACAATTGAATACTTTTAAGAAGGCCTGGATTAATGCTCAAGTTATACAAACAAAGCTAGATTCAGCAGGCCTGGATCTAGTCTATGCTACAGCAAACAAGGCGCACCAATGTCAGTAAGAAACAGTTCAAACATGCAGGCACTATAAGCTTTAACCAGAAATTCCCAGCTCAGAAGGGCAGAGTCCAGCCTCTCCTCCCACAAGAGTGCAGACCACAAACCTTCTTAATGTAAAATAACTGGCCTGAAGCCCAAGTGCTTAAACCAGAACTAATACACTTTTAGAATAACAGACACTGAGCCCTCAATCAGCACTTCCCAGCTTAGAAGGATGTAAGCTACCTGTCCTGCCACAACAGTGCAGACCACAAACCTTCTTAATGTAAAACAACTGGTCTGAAGCCCAAGTGCTTAAACCAGAAGGCTTAGTAATAAATACAACTGAGTACTTTTAAGATGATGCAAAAGCAAAACAAAGTAATAAAGTAGGAAGAAACACAAATACAGTAAAAGTAGATGAATAAAGTGCAAATATATATTTTTTTCTATTTTGAGTGAGCAAATGAGATTGGCCCAGGAGGAGTATCCAAATGCAAATTTACAAGAAGGACAGGCAGTTTCAAAGCCACCAAGATTAACACCAAAACAAAAGCAGAAAAAACTGAGCCACAACTTCCAGGTAGATAGTATTCAATGCAACACAAACAAATCAGTTTAAATGCTGTATTATTTGAAAAAGTGCAGATAAATATTTACTTAAATTCGCTTATATGTCCAGTTGATTGCAGGTAGGTCTTAGCCTGCCAAAGCTCAGAGTTTAAGCAGAAAATAATCCAAAATGTACCACTTATATAAGGCAGAAACTGAATATCAATGAAGTGAAACTGCCCCCACTTATCACTGGCTATGCAGGAATCCTAACAAGCACTAAATTTTAACAAGCATTAACTGAAAAAACAGAGCCACAACTTCCAGCTAGATAGTATTCAATGCAACACAAGTAAATCAATTTAAATGCTGTATTATTTGAAAAAAGTGCAGATAAAGATTTACTTAAATTCACTTATATGTCCAGTTAATTGCAGGTAGGTTTTAGCCCACCAAAGCTCTGAGTTTAAGCAGAAAATAATCCAAAATGTACCACTTGTATAAGGCAGAAACCGAATATCAATGAAGTGAGGAATTGTAACAAACATTAACTGAAAAAAACAGAGCCACAACTTTGTTTAACTAAGAGTTTTTTATGTTGGAGGTAGGAAGAGGAGAAAAAGAGAAGACAGTGGGAAGATTACTAGTTGAAGGTGTGGGTTGGAGGGGAGGGGGAATGTGTTGTCTAGCTAGTGATAGTATGGTTTGTGTGAATTGCGTGTTGAATGAGGTAGCAATATTTTCGGAGGAGTGAGGGATGTTAGGTGGAAGGGTACTAACTTTACCTGGGTGGAGGATGGAGTTTATGGAGGACCAGAATTGTTTGGGGTTGTGTTGGAAGGCGTCTAGGGCAGACTGGTAGTATTGGAATTTGTCCTGTTTTATTAGCTTTTTGACTCTATTGCGTAGTTCTAGGAATTTCTGTCTAGTTTAGGGGGTTTTGGTTTTTGCACCAGTGCTCCCAGGCTTTATCCCTGTTTTTCATTTCTGACTTAGTGGTTTTCTGTCAGAAGTGAAAAACGGCGATAAAGCCTGGGAGCACTAGTGCAAAAACCAAAACCCCCTAAACTAGACAGAAATTCCATTTCTGACTTAGTGGTTTTTCTGTGTACTGCGGTGGTGGTGCTGCAGTAGCGTTGTCGCCTCACAGTTAGATGTTAGAGCGTCTTCTGTGTGGCGACATGCGTGAACGGGCGTTCCTTCATTGAAGGTTGTGCATTAGGCCCGGCAAGCCAGCACGTAAAACTCTACTGCCAATCATTAGGGGACCGGAGTTCTGCTGTGGTGACCCCTAACTGGGAAAAAGCTAAAAGACACAAACAAACTTAGTGGTTTTCTGTAGCCATGGGGAGGGTTGTGCTTTGGTTCTGGAAAGTCTTATGGGGTCGTGGTAATTATGGATGCTCAGGAAGGTAGTATTAAAAAATTCAACTGCATCATCAAGACTGAGGTACTTTAGAGGATGCCAATTGCATTCTTTGAGGGATGAGATAAATGTTAGTGGGTTAAAGTTTAGTTGTTTACGTATTTGATGGTAGATGACAGGTTTAGCTTGGTATAGGTGTTTTTTGAGTAGGAATGTTGGGGAGTGATCACTGAGGCTATCTGATAAGCAGCCTGCTATATATGACTGGGGGCTCTTACTGACTAGTATCCAATCCAGGGTAGTGTCCTTGTTGGAGTTTTTATTTATCCTGGTTGGCGGCTGGACTAGTTGGGTGAAGCCATGAAGGATTAGATGATGGGTTGGATAGTTGCCAGAAAAGGATTGCCAGTCAATAGTGAAATCACCTAAAATTATAGTTTCTTGGGGGAGATGGTGGGTAGATCAGCTGAGGAGGTTTTCTAGTGGAGGGATGTTTTGGCTAGGTGGGAAGTATCATCCAATTATGTTGATGGTTTTATTTTGGTTTATTTTGAGGTTGGTATATATTATTTCTTCATTGCCTATTTGTGGAGCTGATGATTTTAAGATCTGGATATTTAGATGCTGTTTAAATATTATAGCTACACTGCCTCCTTTCTTGTTTAGCCGGTCTACTCTTACTATGCCGTAACCGGTAGGGAATATTTGCTCACTGGTAATGTGAGGTTTTAGCCAGGTTTCTGTCAGGATGACTATATCTGGGGAATACAAGTCTATGGTGGCATGGAGTTCATGGACTTTGTTGGATATACTTCTAATATTTAGGCTTAGTAGAAGGAAGTCACTTGGCTTTCTATTGGCTGTGATTTGGGAGAAGTTGTGGTTTCTAGTCTGATTACGAGGGGTGGGGTTGGAGATAGTAGGGCCAGGGTTGGGGTGGATGTCTCCACATGATTTTATAAAGCTTAGTAACATAGAGTGCAAAGTTTTACATAGTCTTGTTAGGTTTTGTATTATACCTTATTATTAACAAAAACTTTGATGCATGTCAACCCAATGCCCATTATGGCTTGAGCATGAGAAAAAAATGTAAAATAAGATCATAATCTTAGGGAAACATTTTCTTGACATTGATAGGCGTCATATTACTTAGATGTATTAGACATACATGTGATGGACATAGCTAAAGGTGGTCTATGGTTTTGTAAACAGGGGACATTATTAATGCATTTATCAGCGGCAGATGCTGACTTGCATTGATGGTTGCAGATATATATGTTCAAGAAACTGACGAATTGCAAAGAAGTGAGATGGTAGAAATAGAGGCAATAGTTGTCAAATCTAGTCAGAATGTTAAATTCGATGTTGTTTATGAGAGGGAATCCAGCGACTCTGAAAATGCAAAGTATGTGGTTCAGCAGCATTTGTAACTGAAGACACTTCAAACACGAAGTGCATAACCTACTCCTTAATGGAGCTACTGTATATGCTGCACGGTAGTAGTAGCACCTGACTACTGTATATGCTGCACGGTAGTAGTAGCACCTGACTACTGTATATGCTGCACGGTAGTAGTAGCACCTGACTACTGTATATGCTGCACGGTAGTAGTAGCACCTGACTACTGTATATGCTGCACGGTAGTAGTAGCACCTGACTACTGTATATGCTGCACGGTAGTAGTAGCACCTGACTACTGTATATGCTGCACGGTAGTAGTAGCACCTGACTACTGTATATGCTGCACGGTAGTAGTAGCACCTGACTACTGTATATGCTGCACGGTAGTAGTAGCACCTGACTACTGTATATGCTGCACGGTAGTAGTAGCACCTGACTACTGTATATGCTGCACGGTAGTAGTAGCACCTGACTACTGTATATGCTGCACGGTAGTAGTAGCACCTGACTACTGTATATGCTGCATGGTAGTAGTAGCACCTGAGTATGCAAGTCTGGTGCCAAAATACTGTTGCTGCTGGGTGACTTGACTTTCTGTACCCTTTGTTGCACTTAGAATTCTACAGGAGCATTCTGCTGTGTCCCATTACACATGCCCCCCTTTAGTAGAATAGAGAAGCCTTATGCTGTGTCCCATTACACATGCCCCCCCCAGTAGAATATAGAAGCCTTATGCTGTGTCCCATTACACATGCCCCTTAGTATCATATAGGAGTCTTATGTTGTGTCCCATTACATATGCCCCCCTTAGTATCATATAGGAGTCTTATGCTGTGCCCCATTACACATGCCCCTTAGTATCATATAGGGGTGTTATGATGTGTCCCATTACACATGCCTTCTTAGTATCATATAGGAGCCTTATGCTGTGTTCCCATTACATGTGTCCCCCTTTGTATCATATAGAAGCCTTATGCAGTGTCACACTATACATGACCCCCTTAGTATCATATAGGGGGGGTTATGCTGTGTCCCATTACACACGCCCCTTAGTATCATATAGGGGGGGTTATGCTGTGTGCTATTACACATGTCCTCCTTTGTATCATATAGGAGTGATATGCTGCTATTTGGTTGTGATCAAATGAATGCATAAATACATAAATAACTGCTGCACATTTATACTCTCAGCTCGCTGTTGTCAGAATGCAGTGTGTAACATACTCCACCCCATACCCAATATGTTGGAACCTCTTAGCATAAGAATATGAGAGAAAGTGAAAAATAATGGTGGACAAAGAATTGAAAGCAGAGACTGTTTCTTCTTCTTTTAGCTTTTCCCGGTTAGGGGTCACCACAGTGGATCACCTGTCCACTCATAGGTTCATAGGTTCATAGATTAGTACGAGACTAACAGCCCTTGTGGGTCATTTTAAGCTTAGACAATTACCCCATGTGATAATCAAAGCCTGCACCTTGTATTTACAAGGTAAACACCTTAACCATTATGTCAACCTCCCATAAACCCGTGATTGGCAGTGGAATTTTTTACAGTGTTGAGTTGCCAGCCTGGCATCCAACCTTCCGCAGAAGGCACACACATGCACGCACTCATACCTAGGGCCAATTTAGAGTGTCCAATCCACCTACATCATGTCTTTGGGATGTGGGAGGAAACCAGAGCACCCGGAGGAAACCCACACGACCACAGGGAGGACATGCAGACTCCACACAGAAGGCATCCCAGCCGAGGATCGAACCAGAGAACCTCTTGCTGTGAGGTGGCAACGCTAACCGCTGTGCCACTGTGGCCACCCTTAAAGACAGCTGCTAGATTCATATACTTCAAAAGTTGTTAGAATAACATGCTTTGCACTCACATGCTTTTAAGAAGGCTATTTAGTCTGAAACTCAAATATCTGCCATCATTATCTAGTGATTACAATCCTCACTAATTTGCCAGAAAAGCCTGAAACTTTACAAAGAACAGCCCAAATTATGAGGCATAAAATATGAGGCATTCTGTAAAGTCAGGGACAGTTGAGAACATCTATACTGCCACTCCCCCCCACACAAACATATACATGCTCACATACACATAAAGATGTGACTGTCAATTGCGACCACTTGTATGACACTGATGATATGCTGCAGATGTTTGATAGCACCAAATGAATGAATGAATAAATACATAATAACAACCACCTGTATGACAGTGATGATATGCTGCAGATGTTTGTGAGCACCAAATGAATGAATAAATACATAATAACGACCACTTGAATGGCCCTGATGGTATGCTGCAGATGTTTGATAGCACCAAATGAATGAATAAATAGATAATAACTGCAACACAGACATTTATTATCTCATCTCACTGGTGTCAGAATACATGTGAAAGCCACTGCAATTCCCCAAAGTACACACCTCTCAACATCTTAGATATCCAAGAATCAAGGAAAAACCTAAAAATAATGGTGGACAAAGGGCCAAGATCAGTGGCAGAAACCCGCCAGAATAACAGACTTGGCATTAGAATGTTTTTCTTTGAAGGTCATCGGGTCTAAAACTCAAATGTCTGTCATTTTTATTTGCAGACTGCAATGATCATTGATTAGCCAAAAAAAAGACAATTTTTTTCCAGGAAAAGATCAAAACATTAGGCAAACATTCCGAGGAATTCTGGAAAATCAGGAACAGTTGAGATTATCTATGCACATCCCACCCACACACAGACACACATGTACACAGACAAACGTACTGACATACCTACAAACACTCACATGTACACACACACACATTTAAATAAAGTACATATTTTCCTATGCAAGTAGAGCCGCTGCTTAAAAAGTGTTTGAAAAACTCGGTCCCATGATAGTGTCTATGCAGGTCTATATTATAACATCGAAGTCTAAAAACATTGAATGTTATAATATCGACCCCATTTAATCGAAACACCAGAAAACCGAACAGTCAGAATAGCAAATTTTTTCCCTGGGAAAAAAATTTGCTGTTCCGACAAACATACACACAACTCAAGCACACCAAAATAAATAATCCACACACATACACTTCACGAAACCCTACTCTAAACCAGACATACACCACTAGCTACCCACTTAAGGTCCCTAACTATCACACACTCACCTTACCCGCTCCCTAACCCTAACTCACCTACTCCACCCTAACCCTCACGTCTACACAATCGCATATTTACCTGACCCGCGCCCTAACCCTAACTCACTTAACCCGCCCCTAACCCTAAAGTCTGTCACTACCGCACACTCACCTCACCCATGCCCTAACCCTAAAGTCCCTAACTACCGCACACTCACCATAACCCAGTCCATTCGCTCACTTACCTTAACCTGGTCCGTAACCATCGCACCACACTTACCTGAACCCAATCCGTAACCTCCGTTTGCTCACTTCCCTAAACCCGGTCTGTAACCATCGCACCACACTGCTGTAAATAGCGAAGCCCGGACCACCGAAATCTTACCCTAGGTAAAATTTCAATGTTCCGAGGCTTCGCTATTCTCAACTTTCTCACTAAAGGGTTCGATATTATAACATTCAAAGTTTTTGAACTTCAATGTTATAATATAGACCTGCCTATGCACCCCTATAACCAGCCTGTCATTTAGTTTCAGTTTCAGACTGCCACAGTCACCTGAGGAAGCCTGAACCACTGGGTAGGACTCCTTGCTGCTTCATGCAGCAGTTACTTAAAACACATGTTGAGTAACATTCTTGAAGTCCTCAAAAAGAAAGCACACTGGTGGGATTTGTTTAATATGAAGTAAGGCAATTTTTTTCTCTTTTTTTTAAATCTGGATACTTTTGAAGTTGGAACTCTGCTAATGGACATGTTCAGTATTCCAGGTACAAAGAAGAAAGTAATTTTTTATTTTCAGTGTAAAAATTAAAGTCAGCTTTGTTAATTGCTGATATTTTAATTACAGTTTCTTTTTTTGCTTTAAATTGTGAAGGAATTGGAGCCCAGCCGCCAGTACCATGAGCCACCTCTGTTAATTTATAGTGTCACACCACTTAATGGTGAATCACTCTTTACTTTTCTAAAATATTCTTGATTTCTAATTTTTAAGTTTCCTCACAGGTTTTCCAGTGTACCAATGTCTGGGAACATATTCACATCTAATGGCATACACTACATACGTACTGCTGAAGTTATAAAGTTCCGTAACTTATGACGGAACTCATTAATGATCCACTAATCATCTTCCCAAAAGAAACTGCACAGAAAAACTTAAACCAGATCAGTCCCTGCTCTTTATGTGATAAAACAGTCATTACATCAGTAGCATTCACTTAGATCAGCCCTTAAGCCAGTAAGACCAAGCTTGGATGTTTGGTAACATCCTGGTCATAGGTGACTCCATAGTTAAGCACACAGATGCTAAACTCACCAGGTGGAGAAAAGACAGAGTGACTGTTAGTTTGTTCTCAGGTACCAGGATCCACATTGTCACCAGGACCCTCAAGTCCCATCACCCCAGGTACACACATGACCTGATCATTTTGCACATGGGAGGGAATGACTTAGTTGCACCTCCTTTGATCATGTGAAGAGGGACATGATGGAAGTTCCAGAATAAGCTTCTAAAATGTGTGTGAATCTTGTGTGAGTAATATGCTTACATTTCCAAGAATGATGTCTCAATGCAAACACAAGATAGTTGACTTTAATTATTAGCTCAGTTACTGATGTCATCCCAACGGGATACAATTCGTATCACCCTGGGAAGACATTATTGACGATTTTGGCTGCTTTGCTAGGGTTAACTTGCATATCTCTCCTCATGGCTTCCTTAAATTTGCCAACCCCTTTTCCTCCCACATACTGCTTTTTTTTTAGGCAAAGTCAGCTCCCTCGGCTTTCATACATAGCCAGTCAAAAGCCAAATAATATTAAGGTGGCACTGCACAATGCTTAAGCCTTAACACAAAGTTGCCCTCCTTACAGACATTCCCAAACCTGAAACATTGATATATGTGTAGTTACTGAAATAGGGTTTCAGAATAGTGAAAGTACCCACAAAGTCCAGGGATTTAATGTTAAACCCAGCTCTGAAGTAAAAGGTTTAGGTGGATGACTCTATCTTTGCTCCAAAAACGTACATTCCACCTCCATACTCATAATGCATGACTATGACCTTTAACTCCTCCATATCATTCTCATGACAAACAAAACCCAGTGCCACATCAATGCCAACCATCACATCTCATCCATGGCTCCAGCTAACCATGTGGCATATCTAAACAAATTGACATCCCTCAGTGTAGAGCCTAACATTATCCCCTTGGGTGACCCCTCCATTAATTGGGGGGCCTATACTACCACAAGTAATTATTCCCAAACATTCTTAGACTTCATTAATGCCAACTCTTTAGACAATCTAATCCAAACCCCAAAGAAAGAACTCAAAAATATTTGGCCTAGTTCTCATGAACCTAACTTTCCTATACTTAACACCTATAGCTACCTAATCACTGTCACATCTGACCACTATGCAGTAATACCTGCCTTAAGTACAAATCCCGAGTTACCTCATAACCTCACTGTCTTTAGAGACAACTCCAAGGCAAATTTACTCCAGCTAACTGATGACTTGACAAAATTCAAAACACCCTCCTCACCCCAGAGACCCTACATCATATATGGCCTTATTCACGGATAAATTCTATAACTACCTTCATGCTTGTATTAAGGCCTCAGTCCCCAGAAGGAATAAATATAGTACAAAATTTAACATACCCATTTGGAGGAACCCCAATGTCAAGGCACTGGTGGGGGATTCTCCAGTGGATTCTGGCCAGTGGTATGGAGAAGTTCTGTAGGCATCCCAGTTTACAAAGTGGGACCCACTACTAGTCCAAGAAACTATAGACCCCAATTCCCTTGCAGACAGTGAATAACATTCAGCTACTCAGTCACCTATAGATTACTTAGGGGTGGTCTATGCCTGGCATCCGCAAACCCCACACTTATGAATCTCCTACATACTGGTAAGTCAAAGAGTACCAGAAGTACAAGGTCAAGGTCTATATATATATATATGCCAATGAGAGTGCCCCTCCTATGGAACCAGCTTTCCATCCATGTGAGCTGCGTTTGTCTATTACCCAGTTTAAGCACAACTTACACAAGTGAATGGGGAATAGGACATTAACAGCGGGCCTGGCACCCATGTCCCTTATGGACAGAGGTAGCTTATAAGTGCCTAGTCCTTGATGTCCTATTTGGATACAGGACATCATTATTCTTTCTGCAAAACTTGGCTAGTCTTAGAACGGCCCCTTTTGGGTTGTTAGCCTAGTAACAGTCTATGAATCAGTGAAACTATGAATCTATGAATAACCCATGTCAGCTTTATCTGTAAAGCAATGGAGTGTATCATGTTGGAACCCTGGAGCCTAACCAGTTTTGAGTTTTTAAAGGCAGATCCTGATTTGTAAACCTGGTGGACCTTTCTTTGAACAAGACATTAAGCACTGGACTCGGGCAAATCACTTCTCACTATATACCTGGATGTATATCTTCTCAATCCAAAGAATTCATCATGCCCCACTATTCTGCCCTTACCAAGCCAATCCTAGAATATAATACCCCCTTTGGAATGCATTTCACCAAGCACATGACCCAGCTTGAGTGGTCCAGCATTTCCTTGCTAAGAAAATCAAAGGCATGTCCACCCTGACTGCCTTAAAATGCTTTCACTCGTTTCCATGTCCTATTAACTTTTGAGAGGTGACCTCTGCCTAGCTTAGACATCCTTGAAGGATCTGGTCCTATACAACCTCCTTCACATCCACAAAACTAATAAGACCTCAAACACCCATGTAATAGATCTGAACTTCCACAGCAATATAATAATACCTGCTGGTGTGATACATAACTATCACAGAGAATACCACTTTTATGGAATAGAATCCCCTGGATGTAAAGCACAATTGCAACCTGGACAACTGGATGGGCAATTTTTAAGTTCACCTCTAGTTTGGCCTCTCAAGCCATTATAGAAAGGGGACATAACTAAATGCAAAATAATTCATCATGTTGGGAATCTGGAATTCATTTTATTTCTTCATAAATTCAAGTGGAATCATGTGGCTAGTCTACAAATGGTCCACAAGATCAACAGCCTGGTATTAACCTATAATTATGTACTTCACTAGCGCACCCCATAAAAGATGGCAAAAGGTCAGTGTAGCTTAATACCATTTGGCTCAGTCATATCACCAGCCATTACATAATTCATTCCCATTATCAGATGGCCCAAGAATTGCAATTACCGTTACTTGCATGAGTTACTGCTTTGACCAGGGCAGCGCTTACATTCACAATATACTGATTAGCTTGCACATTACATCCGTCCAATCTGAAATATATATTAGTGGCGGAAAGTCTAAACACCAAGCATCTATTTCTGTGAGATAAACAGGACATGCCGGAGAGACATGTACATGTCCCATAGACTGCACCTCCTATGGAACAGGCTTCCCATCCAGTGAGCTAAGTTTGTCTATTACCCAGTTTAAGCACAACTTAGACAAGTGGATGGGGAATAGAAAATGTACACCAAGCTTGGCACCCATGTCCCTTATGGACAGAGGTAGCTTATAAATACCCGGCTCTCGATGTCCTATTTTGATCCAGAGTAACGTGAATGTAAGCTACCAAGAAGCAATACCACTCCCACAGTATTCTGAGTCAACATGAACTTTTGTAGCTTCGATCAATTCCTAGGCATGTTCGTCATTAGCCACTGTAAGAGACGATACCTCTAATCTCTGTGTCAGCCCTTATAACTGGTATATTTATTTTCAACTTCTACTTCATATAATGTAGTCAAGGAGGCAGATTATCTGATGTAAATACCCACAGGAATCAACTGCGCTTCAAGCAAAGCAACATCACTAGCATTTAGGTTTAGGACCCCCCCCCCCCCCACCAAAACTAAAGTAATCAGTTATGAATGTCAGTCCACTTTAACTACTTTTAGGAAAAGTTTATTTATTTAATTAATTAATTAATTAATTAATTAATTAATTAATTACTTTGCCCTCTAGTTTCCATGGCTGGCACCCCTTGTTCTGAACGAGGCTCTGGCGCCTTGGCTGTTGCAGATACTTCATTGACAAGGTCACAAGGTCTTGAACTATTCAAACAGATCTAAAGGGTCATGGCCTGTTATCCCACCAAGAAGAAAATCCTAATGGTTGCATCATATAAAATCTAATACCTTTCATTATCCATTTCTTACATATGCCTATAGAAAAATCTTGATCCACAAAGGCTCATAGTTGTCCACACATCCACAAAGGCTCATAGCTGTCCATACCTCTACTTTTTTGCTGATGCCACAGCCCACTTAAAATATTTCCTGTTAAGACAAAGCAGTCAACATATACTATTATTGATTTGGGTGCTCTCAGTCCCCCTTATTTAGATTCCTTTCAGCCTCTGATATCTCACACCATCTGGTTAGCAATGAGTTTATGACCTGCAAACAATCTTGTACATTCAAAGCCTCAGAAACACAATCAATGTTAAATCTATTCCACCTCAATCAGTCGAAAAGTTGATGTGCAATATAATCTAGACTAGCTTCAGATGCTTTGGGCCTTTCTCTTAATTCATCATAATAATTGATCCCTTTTTCCAATTTTTCTACATGGGGTTAGGTTGTTGCAACAACTGTCACCATCTCTTTCTGTCTCGATTTAATGACACTTTCCTACCATCTTCGACAGTCATGCCTGATTGTCACAGGTTTTCTCTCTCACATTCCAGCCATCTCTTTGTTGGATGCCCTCAAATCCTTTTGCCTTCTTCCTGTCTGTCTCAAATCTTCTTTAACAGATTGTCTTCTGCTTTCCTGCACATATGCCTGAACCACCATAAACTCTCCTCTTTAACCTTCTCCGCAATTGGAAATACTTAGCCTTCTGCTCTGATATCCTCATTTCTTCATTTGCCCCAAAGTGTGAATCCTGCAACCCATCTTGACCACTTCTTCTCCATCACCTGTAGTTTCCTCAACTGCTCTGTCTTCACTGTCCAGGCACCTCTACCTTACAGTGGTACTGGTAGCACTAGTGTTTTATACATCTTACTTTTCAGCTTCTTTTGCATTCTTCTGTCACACACTAACCCCTAACTCTACCTATCACATCCCCAGTGGAGTAGCTGGGGTTGGGCAAACGGGACAGCCACCCGGGCTCAAAGTGTTAGGGGTGTAATTGGGAGATCTTGATCAGTCTTAAGTAAAATACCCGCATTTTGGTAATTGGGCATTTGCTGTCAGAAGTGAAATGATTTAGCAGGTCTGTGTGTGACATAAAATAGAGCAGCAGCTTGTTACAGATGAAGCAAGCAGTTTGCTACATTTTAAAAAGTGTAAAATAGTTTTTTTAATGGTCCTTGCCTTGTTCCTTAGATAAGGAGTTCCATATTAGGAAATGACTGCTAGAATGGACCTTTTTTTAACTGGACCTGGCTTGCTCCTCAGATTTTTTTTTTTTTTTTGCTCCTCAACATAAGGTGTTTACCTTACCTATGAACCTAAATTTCAGGGGGCACCAAATTGGGAATGGCACCGGGTGCCAAAATAAATAGCTACACCTCTGCACAACCCTGCTGTGGGACATACGCTGAGATTATGAATACTGCCCTAACCTTGCAGTAGAGTCTGATTACTGATTGTGTCTGTCCATAATTCTGTTGACATCCCTCACTGTTTTCCGAAGCCTCTCCCTCACCACAATTCCAACACCATTTCTAGTCTCTCTCTATAGACTCTGGATCTCAAGCCAAGTGGCTTTGTTGGACTACTCTTCCATCTTGTCTCCTGGATACAGAGGATTTCCAGCTTCCAGTTCCAAGCTGTGACCTGTCAATGAACCTATAATGAGTGTAGCATGTTTCATGCTTAGGAGGTTGACTGGTATTATATCCAGCTTTCGCTCAGTAAAGCTATCCCTGGTAATCCAAGCTCAGCAACTAGACACTATCTGGCCCGAAGCTTGTTGACCCAGGGCTGCTGGGCTTTATGGGAGGGGGCTTTATGGTAGGCATACATTGACCAACAGGAGCACATAGACCCTTTCCACTATTATCATGTATCCCTGGCACAAGTCAGAGTATGCCAGGTCCTCAACCCACTTATCACCGTCAAACATGGATAACCGACATAGACACAGGGAGAACATGCAAACTCAATACAGGTATTGCTGGAGGCCAGTATCAAGCCTTGTACCTTGTGCCTGGGAGGTGAAGACCTTAACCATTATGCCAACTTTGTCCAAGTCTTTCTTTTAATTCATTGCTCTCATTAATTAGTTTATTTAGTGACATTCTACTTCAATATATCTGGCATTTCTGTTATGGATGCACTCTTGAAGAACTGGTTTCATGCCTTTATTTCATTGAAGATAGCCTTAAAGGGCACTTCCTTTTCCTTAGCTAGTTCCTAAGTACTCACTCCATGGGCTGTTCTGCTGCAATTAACGATACTCATTTTTCCTCCTGTTTTTTTCTCTTTTTTTGGTTTGCAGATGACAGTCTAAGTATAGTTTCTGCATTTCCCTAATTTATTTTATTTTATAGGCTTATATCAAATTTTATTTTTATTTTACATTTGGTTACTTGGGTGGTACACTGATCACCTCTGAACATCTGTAGGTTAATGCAATAAATTCTCTCCTGTGTTGATGAGAGGGAAGAGGGTAGGTTCTTCTTGAAGGAATGCTATACCAGAAGGCCCAAAGAGAGTTCTACATTTGTGACCTGTAAAACTCTTTTATCTCCCTAGTTAATTTTTCATGTTTTGCTATAACAAGGCATGATAATTTCACTGTACGTGACAATCCAAAGATCCAAAAGAGTTAATCAGAGCAAAAATGTTTTTTATTTCAGAGCTAAAGCAGGAGCTTAACCAGGACTGGTACATGCACAGAAGCCCTAATTCCACGTTATCATTTTTTAACATAGAACTCACACCACCACATTTTATAATTACCAGCATAAAGTTTCTTCACCCTCTAATGATCCACTTTTTATTTTATTATTCTTTATATGCTTTCGTTCTCTTCAAAATTTCTGCATGTATTTCTTCCAGTTTGTCTGCACACCTGTTTTTTTATTTATTGCTAACATCGTGTCCAGCCTTAGTGTGAACAAGAACAACATAACCCTGCATAAGTTATTATAGCCGAGTTCACCTCCAGGCATAAATATTTCTTGTTCATATTGGCATTAATAATTCCAAAACCATGCTGATACAAGGTATCAGAATATTTTATCTTAAAGCATACTTGATAGGAAACACAACTGTATTGATACTTGACCTGTTTCAATGAGTATTTGCTAGAACTGTAAGGTGATGACTTCATTTTCTTAAAGGCTGAAGCCACACCCACTGGGAGTTAAAGGCACCCACTCAAAAGAGATGTATTGGTGGAAGGAGATAAAGATAGACAATTACTTTATTTCTGTGCTCTTTACTGATACTCCAGTTGTACAGAATGGTGCACTCCAGTTAAGTATTTGCACACGTACACATTTGTTCTCATACATTCTTACCAACACACTGTGTACTTCTCTTTCTCTTCAACTAACTCTATTTCTGCCAACTTCATATTATCATCTACAAGTCTTCCTTTTGAATCTTCATCTGGAGTTTTGCTCTACAAGGAGCCTACGGGTTTCACATTAACTCATCAATTTTCTTTTCTCAATTTTTTTTTTATTTTTCAAATACATTTGAATAAATTCCATAGTATTTATGCATAACATCTTAAATAACTATGCTGTGGTCTTCGGTAGGCTGTAGAAGTCTTCCAAAGTTGGTATTGTGTTTGTATTCCATCTTCTTGTTATACACTTCCTTGAAATTGCAAGTATAGTCCATACTAGATACATGTTTGACCTATTCAAATGAGGACCTTCGTTCACATTTAATAATACAAGAGCTTTAGTTAAATAAAATGATTTATTAAATAAAGCTTGTAGAAAGTTATTAATACCATTCCAAAATGGCTTAATTTTAACAGAATCAAAGAAGATGTGGTTCCAGTCTGCATTGTGTACTTGCTCACATCTCCAACATATTCCTGTTATGGAAGAACTAATTTTACTGATTCTATCTGGGGTTAAGAATGCTCTGTGCAAGCATTTCCAATTAAAGCTTTCCAGTATTATGTAAAGGATGTATATTTTATCGATAATAAGATATGTGTTTTAATATCTTCAGTTAACTCTACTGAGTGTCCTTTTGTTATATATTTCCAGTATGAGGTTTTGGGTGTTGTTTTATAGTTTATCAATATTTTGTAAAATTTTGAAATACTGTTTCCTATGTCAAAGTCATTATATATGTATTTCGTAAATTTAGGTATTTCTTTAAATAAAGAATTGTTAATTATTCTACTTAAATCTTGCGAATATGACAGAATACTCTGTAAAGTTAGCCAGTCCTGTTGTGGAATTCTGTATGTTGTTTTTATTACTTGCATATCTAAAACTTTTAGTTCTTTGATACATTGGAGCCAACAAACAAATCCTTTCTGTTCCCAAGAATTAATAATTTCTCTATATATTTTATGTGGAAAGTTTTTTGTGACGATAAATGGTGTTAAAAGATCAAACCAGATTTTTAAATCTATATTTGCATTAATAATTTTCCTAAATGAATCAATGTAATAATTAATCATACAAGTTTTAGTGGGTTTAGTTATGTTATAGTGCATACTAATGCATAATATGTGCCATGGCAAATTGTTTTTATCTGTTATTTGAATTTTTTGTAAATCAAATTCATTTATTGATATTACAGTTAGTATGCAGAGTAATGTGGACTTATCCAATCTGAGATTGTTTTAGATATTGATGTTTTTATATATGTTTCTATATCCGGAAAGTTTAATCCTCCCTGTTTCCATGGTCTGATATGATGTGTTAAAGCTATTCTGTTTCTTTTTGGAAACCATCAACATTTTATTAGGCATGAATTTATTTCTTTAAGTATATTCTTTTCTGGTGACAGTTGTATTGCCAAGGCAATATATAGAATATTGGGTAGCAAAACCATTTTTATTAACTGTAGTCTCTCTTCAAATGTTAATATTATTTTGTTCCATTTTTTCACAGAGATTTTAATTGTATTGATGATATTATTGTAGTTTGTTGAGACTAATTCATTATTATCCTTGCATAACTCATTTCTTAGATATTTTAAGGTAGATTCTTGTTTCCCTGTGATCTGATTCCCCCTTAGTCTGCAGTTATTTTTTTATTTAAAAATAAAAATTTTGATTTTGATTTATTGAAATGGAGTCCTGAAGTCATGTGAAATTTGTCAATTAATATATCTAATTTTTCTAATGTCTCTTTTGTATTAGATAATGTTAGTAATATGTCATTAGCAAATAACATTACTTTAGAATTGTATTATTCAAAAATATCTATTCCTTTGATTTTTATATTGCTATGAATTGAATCTGCCAATATTTCAATAACCAGAGCAAATTGAATTGGTGACATGGTACATCCTTGTTTAGTGCCTTTGTTATATGTATAGATTCAGAGGTAAAATGACCTAACTTGACATACACTAAATTATTTGTATATATATTCTTTAGGAGATAAACAAAGGATGCAGAAAATTCAGATAGCATTAGGATTTTGAATAAATAGTCCTAATTTAGGGAATCAAAGTCTTTCTCTATAAGCCAATTATGAGTATTTCTTTATTAACATAAACAATAAGAGAGATTATCCCTTATTGTCATGTGCATGTCTATGATATATAAATCCAGTTTAATCATTATTTATTGTTTTGGATAGTGGTATTTTCATTCTGTTAATTAATATTGTTATAAATATCTTATAGTCATTATTTAATAATGATATAGGTCAATATGAGGTACAGAGGTTTGGGATTTTGTTTTCCTTTAGGATTGGTATGATTAAGGCATATCTCCAAGAGGGTGGTATTAAAGCTTGTGACTGAATTTCTAATAGAGTTTTATGGAAGAGGGATAGTATCTTTGAAGGAAACAGTCTATATATTTCCATAAATATTCCATCTATAACTGGAGCTTTATTATTTTTACCTTCTTTTATTGTATCTGTAATTTCTTTGTAGAATATGGGTGCTTGCAGATCTAGTTTTATTTTTTATGATATTTTTCTACGTTAGAACATTTTTCATCTAGATTTAATTGATCAATATGTACATTTTCTTTTTGGAAATGTTCCATATAGTGATTTCTATAGGCATCAAGAATGTCACCTATATCCGAGACATTTTTCCCTTTCTTTTCATGGAAGATACGTTTAATGTTATTAACATTTGATTGTATTTTGATTCTTGTGGATAAATTATGTAGATATTTGGGAGAAGTGGCCAAGGCATTAATTTTTAGTTTTTCTAAAGCTAAACTAGTTTTATGTGTTAGAATTCATTGTATTTATTGTTTAATACTTCTATTTTTCATCTGCAAATGCTTTTGATTTTTTTCAGCTTTTACTGACAAAAGTTTGGATTGTAGAAGTAATACTTCAGAATCCCATTCTCTGATTTTTTTTATATACCAAGTTAGGGTTTTACCATATATGTTAGCTTTTAATGAGTCCTATACCATTATTTTATTTATCTCTGTGGTGTAATTAATATCTAAGAAGAACTGTAATTCAGATAATAACTAGGGTTTGAACTCTTTAGTTTTAGTTATATATGCTGGAATTCTGGAGTTAAAGATTAACGGTTTGTACCCATTCTGAAGTTTTAGTATCAATGAATTGTGGCCTGAAAAGGAGCATGGAGTGATTAAGAAATTAATGATTTTAGAGTGTAAGTCATGGGCAGCAAATATTTTATCTTTTCTAGTTTGGGTATCAAATCTGTGATCTTGATGGGAAAACAACAAAGATTTATCTTCTTTAAATTTGAAAGTATCTACAAGATGAAATGATTCTACCCACTTGTTTAAAGCTTTTGATACAGCAGATGTACGCAGCGGTCTTTTATTTGCAGTTTCAGAAATATCAAATATACAGTTAAAATCTCCTCCTAATATTAAGTTGCCTTTATAAATTATTGGAAATGAAATCCAAGTGTTTTTTTAACAGTTCTTGTTCCAATGCCTGGGAACCAGTATAGATTGGTTAGGATCCATATTCTGTTATTATATTTAACTATTACTAATGCCATAAGGCCTTCTTTATCTTCATACTTATAAATGATTTCTGGGTTAATCACATTTGTTTTCCATAAAATTGTTACCCCTTTTGTCTTTATCTTATAAATGGATTGCACCAATATCATATATTCCTTAGGATTCCATTTGTAATTTGTTTTGAAATGAGTTTCTTGAAGGAAGACAATTTGTGCTTTGTTCAGTTTTAAATATTTCAGTAGATTTGTCTCTTGCTAGGATTGTTTAAGCCATTGGTATTTAAAGATAATAAAGTTAAGTCCATTTTAGGTTATTTAGACTATGTATTTTTGGTTTTATTGTGACTATTAAACACTTTCCTCTGATAACTATAAATTACATGTTTGAGCTTTTAAAGGAAATTATCAGTTTTATACTTTGAATGTTTGCCAATAAAGTAATGTTTTGGTCAGGCATACTAAAAATGTTTTTTTATGAAATAAATTTAAATTAAGAAATGTTAACAAAACTAAGATCTGCACTAGCCATGAATGAAAATCATTCCTAATCTGATGGAAAACCTAAGTCCATCAGATTATCAGTCATACCTTGACAATCCAGAACATCTGAGCTCCATAAATTGAATTATCATATGGAGAATATTTGTAATAGGAATAAGCAATATTTATATTATTTTGAACAGATATAATACTATTGTGGATTAGACAGAATTATAATACAATATAAATGTCTACTTATTCTATAAGCAATTAATATTTACATGAAAGATATATGACAAGCAATTCAATCATAGTAAAGTAGGATGTATCATATATAAAACCTCAGTAAAAGATTATAGCACACCATTATGTAACATATTCACCCTTATTGATGAAGTCTTTCAAAACTTATTACTTAATATAAATAGATGGTAATAATATTTATACCTAATGTTTATAATACAATGCATTTTACTGGATATATCAAAAGTTATATTTCACTGTTTGCCAGCATTTAAGTAATCACTTTGTTTGTTGCTAACTTACTTAAAGCATCAAATTTGTTTTATGTGAACATTGATGAAAGTTAGTGCATTTTAATTATCAGTGCATCCCTCTCCCCCCATTTCATACACATAAGGATTTTCATATCTGTCATTTCTTATTATAAAATGAGTGAAATTATAGGTTAAATACAACAAATTCACTTATTGTGATTACTGATTACAAGTTCCCTTTCTATATACATAAAATTGCCATTTTATGGCATATACCGAACGTTTTTAGATTTAAATTGCAACATTCTATTTTGTATAATCAGTAAAGGTTAAAACTGAGTGATTTTGGTCAATTTAATACTATTTGTTCAGAATGCGATTGTTACATTCTGTGACATTCCTAATTCAGACTTCTATTGTTTCCCTTGAACAACTTTGTCAATTTGATGTCATGTATAAAACATTAGTGACCTTGGTAACAGCTTAAGTATTATGTATGGTCAAGATGGGTTACAAAACCACAATTCAAGTTAAAGCAATTATATGACTTGTTATGCACATTTAGTTATCATGCTTCCCCTTGATGTTCAATGTAGTGTATGTTATTTATGACAAGTTAAAAGAGTAGTGTAATTGTACACAAGCCCATGTTATTAAACTGAGTGTCTATTGTCAATTTAATACTATTTGTTCAGAATATGATTGTTACATTCTGTGATATTCCTAGCTCAGGCTCCTATTGTTTCCCTTGAACAACTTTGTCAGTTTGATGTCATGTATAAACATTAGTTACCTTGGTAACCACTTAAGTATTATATATGGTCAAGATGGGTTACAAAAACTACAATTTAAGTTAAAGGAATTACATGACTTGTTATGCATATTTACTTATATAAGAAAATCATCATGCTTCCCTTTAATGTTCAATGTAGTGTATGTCATTTATGACAAATTAAGATAGTAGTGTTATTATACACAAGCCCGTGTTATTAAATCATGTCTTTAATATCTAAATTCAACAGATTGCTTCCTCTTATATGACAGTTATATATTGTATGTCTAGATTTACTAAAAATATACATTACATAACTATTGTGTGTTTTTATTTATTTATGTTTTGGCTGTTGCTTAGTTATTTGAGAGACCACAAGCTGTAATGCTTATTCTTATTATTAGCTCCTTCCAAGCATGTTTATACAGTCCATAGACTTTAAATTATGAGAACCTTCTAGTTTCTTATTTGTTATATTTCCATCCTTACATACACACACATCAGTACTTCAAGCATGGGCAACAATACCTATCCAGTTTTGCCAGAATACCATTCACTAGTTCATGTGGTGTGTTTCCAGGCTGTTCTTAAAATATCCAAACCAATACTTGTCCTGTTCCATTTTACCAGCCTGTTCCATGCAGTGACCACTCTGCCAGTGAACCACTCAACACCCCTCCCATTCCATCAGATATTTCCATGAAGGAAATCTGATGACTCTCTAGCACTTCCTGGCAACCCAAACACTCCTAGAATCAGCTATCCCCATATGCCCAACATGTCCAAGCAAGCTCACCTCCCAGACCACTGCAAAGGGTATTGCACAAGACCAAATACTCTTAGTCTTTCACAATAACTCAGACTTCCACACTTATGTAAGACCTTGATGTGTTTGGACCAAAACACATTTTAAATATAAAATTGCACTTATTTTTTTTTTTTATCAAGAATCAACTTAATGAGGTAAACGAAGTGTTGGGAGACTATCAATATGTGTACTTGTGGTTTAAAAAAGCCCTTTTATTATATATATATATATATATATATATATATATATATATATATATATATATATATATACATCTATATGAGTCCCCTACGAAAGACTGAAACCCACAAGACCAACGCCCATAATCCCAAGACTAAATACCCAAAAGATTAGAAGACCGACAGACCACAAGCGCGAAATTCAAAATTGCGAATGATCAACGCACATACACAAAATGTCCCCCCAAACCCAATCAAATAATCCTACACTATAGTTAAACAGGGGGGCAAGCTTCCCTGCACCCCCCACACTCCCTCCACTTTAATATTCTAACTCTGAGATCGCACAAACACACACACAAGGCAAAATCACATCCACACATTACAGTCCCTCACACACACACACACCACAGTGTGGTCTTTCGGTAATGTGGGGTATCGGGCTTCTGGTCTTGGTAATTTGGGTGTTGGGATTCTGAGCGTTCAGTATTTTGTAGGGGACCCTATATATATATATATATATATATATATATATATATATATACACACACATTTTTTAAACCAAAAACATTGCCGAGAATCATCTTGGAGGATCCTCAGAGCCATTAAGCATTATCATCACTCTGTCTCCATTACCATAGCAACCTGGGAGCATCTGTTTCTGTTAGTGTGTCTTTGTACTGCATACCAGATGCTCGCGATGCACCTGAAGCAAAGCTTCATTTCACTGCAATTGCAAGCCTAAATGCCATCCCTTTTAGTGAGGCAACAGCCAGGAAAAGAATGGAGAGCAAACAGATCAAAAAAAAAAAACTCCCAACAAGCCACTACAACAAGAGATAATACATTCTTACAGCCTTCCCACCTCTCACTCAGCAGATGTATAAACAAACTATTCTCTGCCAAAATATTCCAAATCACATTTTTATCCACCCCCTTCCCCTAGATCCATGCTAAAACACCAATTGTCTCTTCCTAATACACAAGCATCAGTAAACCTCAATCACAAGCCGCAACCCAGAGCTTCCCGGAGATGAAAACAGCAGCATACAACAGCTGCCAAATACAGCTACATCCACAAACACCATGTCAGGCTTAATCAAACAGCACTCGAAGCTATGATACCTGCCATAACTGATATTAACTATGTTTAGTCAGAATAATAATAACATTTGTACTAGCTACCAGACACAACTGCATCCACGCACACCATATCAGGATTGATCAAACAGCACTCAAAGCTATGATACCTGCCATAACTGATATTAACTATGTTTAGACAGAATAATAATGGCATTTGTACTAGCTGCCAGACACGGCTGCATCCACGCACACCATATCAGGATTGATCAAACAGTACTCGTAGCTGCGATACCTGCCATAATTGATATTAACTATATTTAGACAGAATAATGATGACATTGGGGGTGGGA
Source organism: Protopterus annectens (assembly GCF_019279795.1). Taxonomy (NCBI): domain Eukaryota; kingdom Metazoa; phylum Chordata; order Ceratodontiformes; family Protopteridae; genus Protopterus; species Protopterus annectens. The sequence goes on from NC_056726.1 coordinate 1,472,772,370, forward strand.
AGATGGCATAATGGTTAAGGTGTTTACCTTACAAACACAAGGTGCAGGGTTTGATTCTCAAATGGGGTAATTGGCTAGGCTTGAAATGGCCCACAAGGGTAGTTAGCCTAGTACTAATCTATGAACCTATGAACCTATTTGTACTAAGAGCTTGCTACTATTATTCAACCAGGATATGCATGACATTTCTAAATCATACTTTAACTGAAGAAGAGATCCACGGTGGTGGTGCTGTGGTAGCATTGTCGCCTCACAGTAATACGCTGTCCGGTTCGACTCTCAGCTAGAGCATCTTCTGCGTGGAGACATGCGTAAATGAGTGTACCTTCGTTGAAGGTTGTGCGTCACGGCTGGCAACTTGGTACGTAAAAATCAACTGCCAATCATTAGCGGACCGGAGTTCCGCTGTGGCGACCCCATACCGGGAAAAGCCGAAAGACACAACAACAACAACAACTTTAACTGAAGAAGGCATTACAGCATTTTTTTCTGAAACATTCTACTGTTACTGCTATTGTATATGATGTTACTTTGTTACATTTGAGTCTGAACTCTAATGAATGGTACCTTGTTGAATTATTTAATTAATTACTTAAATTATTATAAGTAAAAACAATTAAAAATGAGCAAGATAAGTATTCATTGAGTTCAAGTAGGGGAACAGAAACTTCTATGTTTGTATTATATGTTGCTTTGTTTGGCTTATATATAATGTAAATAGTAACCCATCTTGACCTACCTTTGTGAAGAATTACTGGACTCTGCACATTCTGAATACATCATTACTGTTTCTCAGTTGTTTAAGAAACCCTCCTTTTTTAAATAAAACCAGATGACAAGTAATGTACCATATCAGTTACTTTGAAAGATGTAGTTGTAAGAGTTTTTTTTTTTTTGGGGACAGCTATCTTGGAATCATTTTTTTGTTTCTTCTTTCTAGCATCAGTCCAATGATTTGTTTCTTTTATTCTTTTAAGAGTAGGGGCCATCCATTCCATTTCTTCTGGGATGCACACTATGTTGTTGTTTGTGATGAATATAGTAGCTTCTTCTAAGTCATTAAAGGTTCTTATCTCATTTGCAAAAGTTATTTTTATATTGGCTGGAAAGGTCAGCTGTGCTTTAATGTTGTTTTGGTTCAACAGTTTTATTATTTGCCAGACTTTTTTCCTTTGTTCTAGTATTCTGGAAGAATAATCATTGTCAAACCTTAACAGGCTTTGATTGTATTTTAAAGGTGATTTTCTCCAAGCAGATTGTAATATTAGTTCCTTGTCCAGAAATGAAAAACTTTATAACTATGGATCTAGGTGGCGTATTTCTTGAGTTAGAAGCAGGTTTCCTCAGTGCTCTATGCACCCTTTCAATTCAAAATAAAAGCCCCTCTTTCAAGACTAAAAATTCAGGAATCCAGGTTGTTAAGAAGTCTTATCCTAAACTGTTTTCAGGCAGTCCAAAGATCCTTATGTTTTTCTCCTTTCCCTGTTTTCAAAGTCATCTATTTTGTTAAGCAGCCATGTATTCTGTTTAAGCAGAAATTCTTTTTGGAATTCTTCCTCTTTGAGTCTCCCTTCAATGTCATTTAGAGAAGTCTCTATATTTGTTATTTTTGTATGGTGTTGCTGTAATAGTTCCTTAAGAGTATCAGTCTGTTTTCGAGAATTTAATTTGAGGTTATTTTTCCAAGTAATTTTTAAAGCCATCCATCTTCAAAGATAGTTCCTGTAAGGTAGATGTCATCAATTGCAGTTCTTTTTTCAAAGCAGCATCTGGATGAGAATTCCTTGAGTTGTTCATATTCAGTGACTCAATATATCTCCACGTTACCTGACAGGAAAATGTTTGTACATCTCCACCAAAATTGATATTTATGTAGTTTATCTATAGATTTCTGATGTTTTAAACTTGAAAATAATAACATTTTCTGGTACTTACGTATTATCACAACCACATTTTAAGTACGTGTTCACAGTCCATTTTCATCCTGAACAGTACTTTTTCTGGGGCAAATACATTAAAATGTAGTTTACAAAACATTTCAAAATAAATGTTAAAAGGACAGTGGTGAAAAGGTATTTTGTTGAAAAGTTTCTTCAACGGATGTCCAGGGGGCATTTCCATGGGTAGCAACAGCCAGAAGGGTCATGCTTGTGCCCAGTCGTACATACAGCAGAAAAGGCGAGGGGCAGAACTAACACTATTTTATAAAACTCATTCAATGTTGTAAGATAACGGAACATGAATTTCTGGAACACAAATACCTGCACATCCAAACAGGTCATCAGAACAATGTGTTTTGTTTTGGCATGCATTGTCTGTGCAGCAGTGATTACATGCAAATTCCCAGACACATGGAATGTCTGGCAGGCGGACCGTACTTTAGTTGTCTGAAAAAAAGCAAGCAATTTCTCACATTGGGGTGGCTTGGCTCCAGGAGATTCAGGTGTACAGGTGCAGTTAAAATAAAAGGATGATTTCTAAAGGTGACAGTAGTTCACTTAGAAATTGAACAGAACAACGTGTTTTGTTTTGGGATGCATTCTGTAAATAGGAATAAGTAAATGCAAAAGCACGGCCACTTTATATGTATGACAACCACTGTCTGCTTCATTTTTGTGAAGAAAACAAGTAATTCCTTACATTTACATGTCAACTTGTTTTCAAAGACTTGGCGACCTATATATGACACATTCCGGAAGGAGAAGGGCTTAGAAATGAGCCGCTTCTCCTGTTCGGAATGTGGTTGCAATAATACGTAAGTTCCAATTTTCATTATTTCATTATTATACTAGTTTATGAAGCTCTCAAAATTCACTGCTCTCAGTTGGCTATCTAGGCTCCGCCCCCTCAACTCATCAAATTTGCAGCTTGCTGAGATGTATCGTGTTAAGCCTGAAGATACAAAGTGGTTGGAGGCTAGCATAATGGTTAAGGTGTTTACCTAAGAGACACAAGATACACAGTTTGATTCTCACCTTTGAAAAGGAAATTGGCAGACTTAACATATCCCATGAAGGCAGCTAGCTTAGTAATTACCTATGAACCAAATAGGCTTATTCTCAATAAGTAGTACCTCAGTGAGTAACCCAAATCATTCTTGATCAGCTTTTATATGATTTTTTTTTACCTGTGAGAGGGGTTTGCATTATTCATTATCCTTCCCTCAGAATTCTGTCTAAACTAGTTAAAGTATCTGCTGCTAAAAGATAAGAGGCATTTGCTGCATTTTTATCCATCTTTTAAATAAATGCAAATGTTCAATCTCCTTTGTATAAGTCAATATCCTTCCCATTTGGGTCCCTGTCTGTGAGGCAGAAAAAAATCCTCTCCCCCATTTTCCGACACATTTCTTCAGCTCTGTTTCTCTGCTAATGACAAACATAAGCTTATTCATTCTTTTGCAGAAAACTGGTGATATCTCAAAACTTTTGCTATATATTTTGAGGAGCATAAAATATGATAACCCAGTATAGAAACAAATTAGGCCGTCTCTACTGACATTGCTGTAAAGTTCTGCTATTTGTTTAATTTGCATAGAAGATGGATTTACCATTTTTGTTTACTATTACGTGTTCCCTTGCCCATTCCAAATCACAAAAAAAATCTTGCTTTGTCAAGAAATCACTTGTTTCATATGCAGAAAAATCAGGTTTTCTTTTCAATAACAGCATGTATAAGAAAAATATTATGCAGCAATGCTTCTTACCCATCCAGACTTCTCCGAACTGTCCAGCTCCGAGTCTCTCCACAAGCTTTAGGGCTTCACGAGGAACTTCCCACTCATCTTGCCACCACGGCTTCTGTGGCTTTCCTGTCTGGCAGGGTTTCACCAACCGTGTGCAGAGTCCATCTGCTGTCTCTGTAAAAAAAAAGAGTGAAAAGGCATCGAAGTTATAAGACAGAAGTGTACAGTCCCCAGACGTACATAACTAGTGCATTAATGATTCACTCTTAGATGCATTGAAAGGTGAACGGCACTGTGATGAAGTTAAAAATCTGGTAAACAACTATATCCCCAAATGTTTCCTGGGCACATACCTACCTCCTTAAAATATGGCATTTTATCTAAAAGACATAAATCCTGGCACTACTTTATCCTCACTGTTTTGCACAATACTTAAAGCACAAGTGACCCACACATTCCTGAGGTTTCAATGATGCACAGCATATAATCTCTTGAAAATACATGTACATAAGCTAGCCAAAGAGACTGAAATATCTGGTTACATAGTTAATACATTACAACTGACCTCTCTGTCTGCTCTTCCTCATTTGTCATCTAACCAATTCCACTTTAAAACAGTCTGCAATTTTATATGCACTCAAGTAACCTTTTCCGTTTTCAGGCATCCCTTGAAGCTGGGACTCACAAAGATTCACTGTATGTCAGAGTAAGGCCTGTACACATAGCAGTGAACATGTAGATTAAGTGAACATCCAAATGACAGCAAACTGTGGGCGTACGTAGCAAGCTATACAGAGATTTGTTACTCAGGTGTGCTGTACATGTAAGGCCTTGCTGTGGAATAAAGTATAGGTACAGAGAGTAATATGTAGCTGTTTGAAGGCAACACACAAACAGGGCTAATCTATTCCCACATGGCCCTCAAGGACAGGAGTAGCCAGTGTCATTCAGAGACCTGCTCTGTTAATAAATTCATTCTTAACTACCCAAAAAAGAACAAGGGGGATAGTTGGGATTAACATGGCCAGCCTAGTAACCTCCTATGAACCTGTGAACCTATATACTAAACAGACATGCTGTCGGTGCTTTTTGTGGGGACACCTGTAGTGGACTACTCTATATGTAAGCTCAGCATTATAGTCCATTAGCCTAATACCCCTATATGAACCCACACAGGTGGACCTGTAATCATAATGTCTGTAACTCACACCCTTCTACTGTATAACCCCGTAGGCCTTTGTGTAGCAGCACCCCTGCTGCATGTATGTAGATGTCTTTCCCTAACACTAGTCTGGGGGTGTCACTGGAATAGCTCATTATCCTTAATATAGAATATCAGTGGCACCTATTCTGTTTCTGTCCCTTATCCAAAGTTGTGATTTTTAGCATACCCATGGTGTCCCACTGTTTGTAATTGGCAACCTACTATATTTCTTGTTCACATAGGAGTCATCATGTCTTTGATACGGGGTAGCCAGCAGAGGTCAAACAACTAGAGCTGATCTAAGAATGAGATCGTGCTACAGGCAATCAGGAAGACTGAACACTTCTTTTTGAGGAAAGGGTGTCCCACCAGCTGCTAAGGGGCCATGTCTTGGAGACACTGATCCAAATCATCAATGGTTGGGGTAGGAAGAACTGCACAACACAGAAACGTCAATGGCATGTCACTTACACAATCAGGTGGGCAATCAATACGGCATAAAGCAACAGTGCAGAGATCTTGCTTACTGGAGTTAGGCCACCATCCACTCCATGCCTAACAGACAATAGGTTTGCTACTCTCCCTGCATGGACATTATGAAGGTACAGGTATGTTACCTGAAAGACTGAACACAGGTTCTGGTGGTGACCAACTGACATGTATACACATACAGGGTGTAGACAGGCCACATATACAAATGAGCATGTTTCTCATAGAGATGGTAGGTGTGCAGGCACACAGAATAGCACTGGAATAATGTGTTTATTCTGTATTGATATATTCTATGCCATTGTTTCTGTGGATACCACCAAATCTCTCAGGTAGTAGGGATATTTAGTTTCACTCCTTTTTTATATATTATATTTGCAGAATATATAAATATTACAGTGATACCTGGAGTTGCTAAGTCAGAGCAACATGCCAGATGCAGGGTCTGACATTGCTGATGAGGTACAGATCAAGTCACAGTCAGATGGCAGACAAAGACAGTTGCTATGCCTCTCTTCCTTAGGTAGTTCTGTACACTCTGTTCAAGGTAAAGGTAAACCTGTATATATATCATCCCCATCTGGAGTGGCTCCACTATGACTGAGTGTGCATGTGGTAGCAGCAGCAGCAGAGAAGCACACTGCATCCCATGTTGTAAACACACTATAGCACAGGAGCACACTGCATCCCATGTTGTAAACATGCTATAGCACAGGAGTACACTGCGTCCCATGTTGTAAACATGCTATAGCACAGGAGCACACTGCATCCCATGTTGTAAACATGCTATAGCACAGGAGCACACTGCATCCCATGTTGTAAACATGCTATACACAGGAGCACACTGCATCCCATGTTGTAAACACACTATAGCACAGGAGCACACTGCATCCCATGTTGTAAACACACTGTAGCACAGGAGCACACTGCATCCCATGTTGTAAACATGCTATAGCACAGGAGCACACTGCATTCCATGTAAACATGCTATAGCACAGGAGCACACTGCATCCCATGTTGTAAACATGCTATACCACAGGAGCACACTGCATCCCATGTTGTAAACATGCTATACACAGGAACACACTGCATCCCATGTTGTAAACACACTATAGCACAGGAGCACACTGCATCCCATGTTGTAAGCACACTGTAGAACAGGAGCACACTGCATCCCATGTTGTAAACACACTGTAGCACAGAAGCACACTGTATCCCATGTTATAAACACACTGTAGCACAGAAGCACACTGCATCCCATGTTGTAAACACACTATAGCACTGGAGAACACTGCATCCAATGTTGTAAACACACTATAGCACAGAAGCGCACTGCATCCCATGTTGTAAACACGCTATAGTACAGAAGCACTGCATCCCATGTTGTAAACACACTATAGCACAGGAGCACACTGCATCCCATGTTGTAAACACACTATAGTACAGGAGCACACTGCACCCCATGTTGTAAACACACTATAGCAGAGGAGTACACTGCATCTCTCATTGATAATACACTATGGCATTGCAGCACACCACATCCCACATTGTAAAAACACTATAGGCAGGAGCACACTGCATCCTGTGTTGTAAACATACTATAGCACTGGAGCACACTGCATCCCACGTTGGTCAAGCCATCTCTGCTGACATTGCTGTAAAGTTCTGCTATTTGTTTAATCTGCACAAAAGATGGATTTACCTGCATCCCATCTTGTAAACACTCTATAGGGCAGCTTAGTAGGTTTTCCCCATGATATTGCATGCCATAGCGAATCCTTGATATGAGAAGGATTCATCAGCAGAAGTGCATGGCTATCATCCAAGCACAGTCTGCTGATAGCCATGTCAACACAGCCTGATTTAGTCCATGGCTTCAGGCTCCAAGGACTGTTAATGCCTTGTTGAGGCAATGGAGTCCAGGAACAATGCTATGCTAGGTTTTAGTGTAGCTTTGGTGGCACAGACTGTTGCCATATCCACCTCAGTGCAAAAGATAGCTAGTGTCAGTGTCTATCTAGCACTGTTAATTATTCCTGATTTGTGGGTGGGTACATATATGAATAGTTGGACTGGGAGACCATTGTAAGGTTCATAGTGTATTCCTCCAAAGCTAGGAGTATCTTCATGCCATCATCTTGTGTCATAAGGAAAGACGGATGCTACACTGCAGTGCCAGGACACATCAAGAACAAACTCCATACAGCTCTCATTCTCAAAGTAGTAAACATCCCTGCCAAGCTAACAGTATATTTTCCTACCATGGCAAGCTAATGCAGTGGCTGCAGATCATGGTCACCTAATGAAACCCCTTCCCAGCCACAGTCCCATACTGTCACACCATTGCTGTTACCAAAGTGCATTGTATATGATAAAGAATGCTCCTGGCCATAAGACCCCCATCTCTTGTCTAGTAACATGACCACTCAACAAGGTGGTCATACTGGCTATGAGTTATTGTGTCCTTTGACACAAATGCAAATGATGACTGTTCCCCACTCTGCCCTCCTTCCTGTGTAGTATAAGTGGAGACATCTGATGCAAGATGCCACTCAAACATATATTGCCAGCTTACTGATGGTTCATCATGAGCCCATAGGGCTGAAGTACATGCCTTTGCTTCAACTTGGCTGCCATGTACTCTGCATGCCAACCCCTGTCACTTGGCTTCACAGTTATCATTGACTAAGGCTGGTGTGTTGGGTGTGATCGGGGCAACTGAAGCAGATACGGATGTTCTTAGGACTAAAGAGTGGTCTGCATGCTATCTAGCAATCATATTGTGTTGCACCCCAAATGTATCCAGGCAGGACAAGGCCTTCAGTAGGATGATGACACACTCTGTGATGTTTCTGGTTTGTACATTGAGGTATCATAATGCATTTCTGTCATGCGGCACAAGAGTTCTGGACAAAGCCAAAAATAATGGAGAGACAAAACCCAAAATCAGGAACAACTTCTAAATATTTCTCTTATAAATTTAGAAAGATGATAGAATAACAGGTTTTGCATTTCACAGTCATTTTTTGCAGGGTATGAAGACTGAAACTGTCATTCATTATTTAGTGACTTCAATCTCAGAAATTTGTCAGAAAACTACACATTTTATAAAGAACAGCCCTGCCCCCAAAATACACGGCAAAAAAGCTGGTCAAAACTCTGGACAGTTAAGATGTATGTCTAAGGGTTATGTATGGGTATCATCAACCCGGGCTCCAGTGGTTATGTGACATCAGATAAAGCACAATGGGAATGTACGGGGGGGGGGGGACATTTTTGGCACACTGTCTTTGGCTCTGGATATATGATTAGCACAATGCCTGCACTTATCAACTAGGTGGCCCCGTTGAATTTCATTACACAGGAAGTGGTGATACAGACAACTTATATGCCAATGTGTGAATCATGGGCACTGTCAGGGTGTTATGCAAACACATTAGTTAACAACCCCTGTTTAGTGTACAGTGCCTGATAGCATTTAATATGATAGCCTTTTGTAGTGACCCAATGCAATCCATGGATGTCAAGAGGAGCCTTTATTGCCACATGTGGGCAATCCATAACTTCTAGTGCTTTGTGGAAGTGGAAAATGTCATTATAACCACACCTGGTGGTTTCTTTTTCCACTGATATACTGGGGAAACAGATGTACTCATCCACGTGTGGAAGTAGCAAATTTTGCTGAGTATTCTGAAGGCTGACACATGTGGTCTGCCCAACACTTCTTGTGTTTGCCTCTGTAAGGTCTCTACAGCTAGTATAGTAACTGCCACACATTATTTATTGTACCCCAGTGCAGGATGCCCGTGCATTTCTCCTACTCCATTTTATTGGCAACACCTATCACTCAGTGGCCATACAATATCACTTGTCCACTCAGGAATGATCTGCATCTGCTTGTCATTTAGTGGGCAGTAGGTGATATTCTGCAGGTGCTGTTTTCATTTGTTATCTTGATCACCAAGTCGTGCTACTATGACACTGGAAGCAGTGTTTGCAGACAGTAAGTGCTTGTCTACAATTACTGCATCTCTATTTTTGTCTGCTCTTCAACTTCCCACATGCTTTTTGCTCTTCTAAGGATTCACAGCTTGCTGTGTGGCTATTTTTCGACAGTCTCTGAGTTGGACCGTGTTTTAGGGGTGCTCATTTGCATGGCATTTAGCACAGAGGATTAAGTCTGTGAGATGTTAATCAGTGGCTTCCTGTAGTCAAGATTCTGATTCCTTCAGCCTCCATTTGTCCACTATGTTATTCAGAGCAAGCCTTCAAACAGACAATGCTCCTGGGGCTCCTTCCTGTAGCCACGGGCCTGATTCCTTCAGCCTCCTTTTACCCACTATGTTATTCAGAGCAAGCCTTCAAACAGACAATACTCCTGAAGCTTCTTCCTATAGTAAAGGGTTTGATTTATTCAGTTTTCTTTTGCCCACTATGAGACTCTGAACAAGTATTCATCCAGACAGTGCTCCTTTGCCACCCTCAAAAAGAAACACTTGTGTTTAGTGGGCTTACTCAGTGAATGAGTTAAATAAAAAAAGTCCACTATGCACTCAACGGATTGCACATCTTCATTTTCATGTTATACAGCCATTTGCAAACACCTGTTTTAGTGTTGTTTCCTCGAGATCATTTGAGCTAGGGGATACTTTAAACCACCACCTGTCTTGGTGTGGCCATTTCCCACACAGCAGCATTCTACATACTGTACAAAGCTGACTTGTTTTAAGCAAAACTGCATCATTCATAAATTATAATTTGTGGATTCTAATAAACATATCTCCATTTGAGATATGTGTTTCCCTAAAGTTTTTCATTCTGTCTTTCTTTTTTTTAATTTTGATAAACCAGTCAAAGGTTCTTTTCTCACATGTAACAAGTCTGTAGTAATGTGTAATTGGATTATGAAACAGAAGCATATATTATAACAACTTTAAATTGTATTGTTTCATGCAATAGTCTTATTACAGATAGAATATCTGTAGATAAGACAATAGCATTCAAAACTGTTAACCATGATCTGCTTCTGTATAAACTTAAAAAACAAACTTTGGTGACAAGCTAGAACCTTTCAAATTTATAGAAACCAAACTTTCACAGATACAGGTAAACTAAATGCCAGAGTCCCACAATGCTCAGTAATGAGACCTCTAGTTTTCTCCCTGTTTATCAACAACATTACACTTGACCTCACTAATCTTAATATCATAAGGCATTGAGATGAAATTCTTTATTTGACAGCTATAAAATACACCTATTGCTTCAAATGCATATACAGCACACATGTTCAGCCTTATACGACTGGCTTCAGTCAAATAGGCTTATAATAAACTGCATAAAAACAAATGTAATGCTTTTTGCAACCCCCCCCCCCTCCCACCCAAAAATAAAAATTCCCTTTTACCTCAGCTTCATCTTACGGACTTGAAAGGAAATTTAATTTGAAATGTTACTAAACGTTTGGAATCTGTGTTTAGTTCTTGACCCCTTCTTCAATTTTACAACTCATACAGGTAAAATTAGCTCCCAGGTACTCTCACAACTAAAATCATGTTATCGGATCTCTGACCTCCTCTCTTCTTTCATATGGAAGGCCATAGCCAAAACTGTGCTGATTGCTAAAAATGCTCCAAACTCCTAAGGTAAAGATACGCAAATCTGTATTGTTAGCAGAACATGGATTGCACCTGTTCCCTATCACATTTCCAGTAGTCACCCTTTTATTTAAAATAATTCATATACACTACTCCATACCTCTCAATTGACCAGATTTTCATAGAATGTCCAGATTTTTGCTCATATTTTTGGTCTGTTCCTCATATATATATATATATATATATATATATATATATATATATATATATTTTTTTTTTTTTTCTGGCAAATCACTGAGGATTGAAGTTACTAAATAATGACATTATACATTTCAGTTTCAGAATTCATATCCTTCAGAAATTGCATGCTAACAAAAATGCTGTTATTCTACCGACTTTCTGTTTCATATTTAAAATCTGTCCCTGTTGTTGGGCCTTTGCTCCCCCATTATTTTTAGCGTTGTCAAGTTGTTTCTCTAAAAAGTTAAGATATATGACTGCTGCCCAACTTTGAAAAGAAAAACCATACGACTCAGAGAACAAAACTACTCCCTGGAGGCAGCCTAGATTACAGGCTCACTCGAAATAAACTATGCCCTAGACTAGCCATTGGAGAAAAAACCTTCTCTAGATTAGGGCCAGCCCCCTGAAACAACATACCAGTTGATGTTAGAAACAATAAAATCCCAGAGTCCTTGAAGATAACACTTAAGGAATCCCTGTTCCAAGATGCCAAGTGTTTGTGTTTTTGTGACGCTGGTTAAAACAACATTCTCATTCATTCACTGAATTACTGTACCTTTCAACTTTTCCTCAACAAATGTATTGCTTTTCAATGAATGTATAAATTCTCTTCTATTTGTATATATAATTCATACTGTAAGTGTCCTCTGCAAATATTTAAAATACTGTGTTGAGTCCTGTAAAAATTTGTAAGCTACTTGTTGTATTGCTATTTCAGTTGCATTTCTCTGATATTTGTTTGTACCTTTGTACAAAGGTATTGACTGAAAAGGGTCTCTGGACCAGGTCACCCCATCTGGTTATCAAATTGTAAAATAAGAAAAATAAAACAATCATACTATTCAGTTAACAATATAACAATATTTATTCACATTTTGATTCTATTCTTTCTCTCAGAGAGTTTCATCTGCCAGAGATGGCAAACACTTTGAAGCCTGAAGGACAATCTTTTCTGAAACACTACAGGGCAAACAAATCATTGCACATCTTAAGGCAGATAGTGAGGATTATGGTTCTGTTATAGTAATGCACTAAAAGGGAAACGTGTAACAGTTTATCTAATCATAAAGAGATGAACTGGAATTCATCTCGATGGATTGATACCTTTCTGCTAAATGCCATTTCAGTGAAAATATTTCACCAAAACAACTTTCAGCAAACCTCAGAACAAGTATTTTTTTTTTTTTTTGCAAAGAGGAACATCCTCAAAGCCTTCGTGTGGGGAGGACTCCTCTAACAACCCAGAAATTAAATATACCTAATCCAAGGTCACATAACAGTGGAGAAAAGGGAATTATCCACTATCAGTGAAAGTGTTTTTGGTAAAACATTCTAGCTGAAACGGTATTCAGTAAAATTGCCTTGAACAAAACAATACACATTCTCATGACATTTATCACACACATTAAGATATAAGTTGTTTTGCAGATAAATCTGTATGACTGATGGTGCTGTTATTGATTCAACAGAAAAATACAGCAAAATATATGACAGAAAATAAACACTTTACAAACAGAAAAAGGAACATCAAATGTACACCTCTATATCATATGAGTCATCACAGATCTGCATCTCTGCAGTGTTGTAAGTCATGATGAGGTCCCTATATCATATGAGAGTCTGCACAGATGTGCATCTCTGCAGTGTTGTAAGTCAAGATGAGGTCCCTGAAGCTTAGCTGTTCATCCAGCTTTCTGTGTAAACATGTAGTGACAGACACATATAAGAAGCATGGCTATGTTTGGCCAATCCTGTAAATTTCTGCTAATAGCTTGACAGTATATTTCAGATGAATTCATCCATTCAATATTGTCAGGTCACATCTGACTCCTATAGTGATGCCATGAGCAGCTGTCACCATCCATAGACTTTATTAAGCAAGCAGGGATGGGAAACAGGGTTCCAGGTTTTTCTTCTGCATCACACACACACACACACACACACACACACACACACACACACACACACACACACACACACATTCACTGCACATATATGCATGAATAATTTAGAGTCATTAATTCACCTACTGCATGCCTATGGGAAGTTGGATGAAATAGAAGTACCCAGAGAAAACACACACAAATTCAAAGAAGACATGCATGCTCGAAAATCAAAAATGAACCTGAAAATACTTACTCATATAATGCTGTACCATTTCACTGAGGCTATTGAAGGTTATTCTTGGTGAAACATAGTAGCCACCATTATCCATGTTCCGGATCTTATAATGTTTGACTACATCTCCATTGTTGTCATCAAAGTCTCTCACTGATAAGGAATAGGAACCTTTGGGAAGAAATACAAAAATTAAAAAAAAAAATTAGTAACAGGCAGAATAGAAAGAATCTGTTTTCTGTGAGTGATTTAAAACCACCAGCAGGAAGGTAACAATAAAACAGTTCAGACATTATGCAAATTAAGGTAAATTATATAAACTCTAGAATGGAGTGATGAAGAAGACAGTGGCAGAGTTCCTTTAGAGGGGAGTGGGGGTGTGGGGGATGGAGGGTAAGGTGGTGTGGAGGCATGGGCATATTGGGGTGTGGGGGTGTTGTGGCTATTGGTGTGGAGGTGTAGGGTGTGGGGGTTTTGGAGATGTGGGGTGTGGGGGAAAATTTCAGTAGCTTTGCCTCACTTTCTATTACTTGACTAATTAACAGTACATTGCATGTAACACAAGCACGGGCTATCATCCCGGACCTATGTTAGATTATCGAAGTTCCGAAACTTCGAAATTCATATAGCTGAGACCATATGATCAAAGTTTCAGAACTTTGAAGATTAAAAAATAAATAAAAAACAAAAAAATTCTATTTTTAATGTGCCCCCTGCACCCCCACACCCCCTGCAAATTAAATATACCAACTCCGAGATCGCTCTACATTGCAGAAAAGAGTAGATTTCCTGTTCCGTGCTGTACCATGATCTCCATTCAAAACATTCGAAGTTTCAGAACTGTGGTCACATGGTCTCAACAATATGAATTTTAGAGTTTTGAAACTTTGATAATCTGACAGGGATCCATCATTCCACATTGTCCACATGGCCAAATCTGTCACCAAGATTGCAATCACACTAATGAATGTCATCTGGTGACCACAGCCATGGAGTCCTTTTTAAGCCAAATTGTGGAATCACAAATTAAGGCTGTCCTGTGAAGACTGTGCTATTAACACTTGTATAGTGGCAGTGCTTTCTAGTCTGTAGCGCTTTTCAAGGTGTTTCCATGCTGTGCCTAGGTGTTTAAATCAGCTCTGAGTGGGCAGTCGTGTTATTAGAGTTTCACTCTCTTGCTTCGGTGTCTGAAGCTACAGCTATAAATTGATTTTGGTTTTACAGTATCCAGTGCTATTTTTATGATCTTATAAGTGGATTATTAGCATTGTTCATCTAATTTTGTATTTTCATCACTTTTTGGACAGTATCCATTGTTATTTTCTGTGGTCTTAAATGCATTATCAGCATTGTTCATCTAATTTTGTGTTTTAGTCACTTTTTTACTTAAAACAAAAGGCCAGCTTTGACCAGCAGTGTAATTTGTAACTAGAGCTTTTGGTAATTAAACCCTGTGGGAGTGGGGAATTTTTGATAAATTTGGAAAAAAAATATTTGCAAGAATCTTAAGCTATTTTCTGACTTCTGGAATTTTATATTACATGAGCAGTCAGCCACCTTAGTCTTTGGACTCTTGGAAGCTTGGAAGGTTGGAAACAAAACATTTGGACTCAATTTTGCATCCAAGAAAGTACATTTCAACTACTGCATGTATCTTATTATTTAAATTAGTTTTGTTGTTTCCCATCTACCCATGCTTTTTCTGTTGTTCTTTTAAACTTAGAGACATTTTAGCTGCCTGCCCCTACTGTATATCTGGCCTTGGAAGCTCCTCCCAGCCTCATCTCCTGTATAATTGGCTCTGAAAACACCTTCCAGTCTTATTTCACCTGCTCATCTTACTGGTTACTGACAGATGAAACTAGGAAGGCCCTCCCCTTAGACTGCTAGTGTGCTTTGAAATTGCCTTAAAGCATGTGTTCTTCATTGCTAGCCTGTCTCCCTTTGAATCACAATCACTTTGTAATTACTTGTGGCTAGTTATTTTATTGGTTCCTGGTAGCTTTTCACTTTTTTTACATTAAGAAGACAAGGACTGCAATTTTAGTGGCAGTAGAAAGGTAGCCTAGTCTATTTAAGTTGTGAAACACAAAGGAGGGGGGCTTAAAGTGAGAATTTCATGTTACAACTAGTTATCTGGTTTGTTTCTGGTAGGTTTCATTTTTTGGCTAACTAAGGTGGGTTTTTACATTATGAATACTGTAAATGAAATTCTAGTGTCAGTAGAAAGGTAAGAAAACACACAGGAAGGTTTAAAGTGAGATTTACTTGGTGTAGATAGTTGTTTGATTTGTTTCTGGTACCTTTTCATTTTTGGCTAACTAAAGTGTGTTGTTTATATTAATTGACTGAGACTGCAATTCAAATGACAGTAGAAGGGTAGCTTGGTCTGTCCAACTTGGGAAACAAACAAGGAGGCTTAAAGTGAGATTGTTTCATTGGAATCAGGCTTTTTAGCTAGTTTAGTCACTTTTCTTTGAGTATATAAAATCAGAGCATTTTCTCAACTCTTGGCTCTGTTCCATAGACCTCACCTATGTTCTTAAAGTGCTTAGCTTACATCTGGTGACTTTCTGACTAAGATATGTGCTTCCAATTGAAATACTGTGCTTTTCTATGTTACTTCTGAAGCCTACTGCTGTATTTTTAAATAGCTTTATTGCATTCATCTGCACTTCCTCACTGTATGGTGCATTTGCTTTTCTCATTTGTCTAGCTGCTGCTAGTGCAGCACAGTGGTGCAGCAGATAGTGTTGCCACCTCACAGCAAGAGGCTCCCTGGTTTGATTCTTGGCTGGTGTGCCTTCTGTGTGGAGTCTGTAGTCCTCCCTGTGTTTGTGTGGGTTTCTTTTGGGTGCTTCTGTTTTCTCCCACATTTCAAAGAAATGCAGTAAATGGATTGGACACTCTAAAGTGGCTATAGACGTGAGTATGTGTGCGAGTGTGTGGTGTGGAAGAACTACAGAGCTAGCAACCTGACAGTGTTAACCTTGGTTCTAAATGACTGTCACTGTTGAAGTAACACCTCAACCCCATGTACAAAAATGGGAAAAAGGGGTTGTGGGTGAGTGGATGGATGGGTGGATGGATGGATGGATGGATGGATGGATGGATGGATGGATGGATGGATGGATGGATGGATGAAGGGATGGATGGTTGGATGGATGGAGGGATGGGTGGATGGATGGATGGATGGATGGATGGATGGATGGATGGATGGATGGATGGATGGATAGCTCATGCTGCTAGTGAGCTTTGAAATCACCTTAAAGTGAGTGTTTCTCATTGCTGAGTTGTCTGCCTTAGAATCACTTGATGTAGCTAGTTGCTTGATTTGTTTCTGGTACCTTTTCATGTTTCCTAACGAATGTGTGTAGTTACAATAAGAAGACTGGGACTCCAATTCTAGTGTCAGTAGAAAGACACCCTGATCTGCCCAATCTGGGAAACACACAGGGAGGCTGAAAGTGAGATAATTTCATTGACCAGAGAGCTCTTTAATTAGTCATTTTTCTACTGGTCATTATGCAGTGGTAGTTAGCAGTGTTTTGTATAGATGCAAGCAGTTAGAAGCTAAATTTTCCCTACATAATTTCCCTTGTACCATTGCATAGTATTCAGTTGTGCAAAGAGCAAGTTGTGTGATCACCGAGGAGCACTACTGCAATATTTCAGTCATACATAGTCTAGTTGTAGTTTCTACCTTGACAACAACAAGTTAGCCTGCTGGACCACCCCTTATAGTTTACATAGAAAGACTTAAAAACACTTGTGACCTTTCTCAATTTCTCCACTGCCAGCTTGGTAGATAAAGGCATCCTGAGACAATTCAGAAATTGTATAATGTTCACTGAAAACCAACTGATCCTTAGAGAAAAGGATACAGTATGTGAGAAATTGATTCAAACAATGTCACTTGAAGCATGACTCTCACACAAAAAAAAATCTCAGAATAACAATCAGGTATTCTGCAATGTAAGCATTACACTCAACACACATAGTACTGACCCAACACATAGACCAATATATGCTGAGTCACTTAAAAGCAACCTTCCTAAACCCCAAAAATCTACACATTTGTCCTACAAAAAGAATTCTCAGCAACCCCAAAGGCACTCTACCAAAATAACACCCAACACAATACATACAGTTACACGCTTGGTACCTCACCTACACACTACCTGTTATTTTGATCATAGGCAATTCCACTGTGAGGCATTCAGACATCCTGGTCACCAGGCTGAATAAGGAGAAAATCATGTTCAGTTGTCTTTCAGGGGCAATCCACCAAGTCACCCATGCACTCAAATCATTAAACCACAAGTACCGTTATGACTCAGTCATAGCCCACATGCATGTAAATAAAATGAGACGTACCTCCTGGACTACATGAAGACAGACATTTTGGAGCTCTTGGACTATGTGTCCCAGGATGGTATGCAGCTAGCACTGAGCATAATTCTACCTTTACCAAGGATGATGCTACAATATCAACAAAAGTAAACAGACTTCAATATTTGTCTTAGTTTTGGTGCCATTCCAAGTGGGTACAATATTTGTCAGCATGGGAAGATACGGTCAACAGACTGTGTTGCTTTGCCAGGGATAGTGCGCACTGCTCCCTTCTAGCTTTTCAGATATTAGCTAAAACATTGTCGTCTCCCATGGTGCCCTTTTTAGGCAATGCCAAAATGACAAACTTTCTGACATAGCAAAACCAACCCAAATGAATTTAAAGATGTTATTGCTCAATGCCAGAGTCTAAAAAAGAAACTTCACTCCCTACAGGTTTTCCTCATCATCAAGAAAGTGGACACCTGTGCAGCTAATGAGACATGGTTTAAAACCATGGAGAACACCCCTGCAGTGCACAACTACAATGCCTTCCACTCAGTCAGGCCAGCTACTGCACATGCAGGGACCAAAGGTGAAGGCGCCTCAACATGTATCAACAACAAACTCACGTCAAGACTAGTCAAACAGGATGACATACTTGAGCTTCTCCATGTCTTCATTTCCACAGGAAAAGTGCCATATCATATCTTTGCAAGCTAAAGGGTAGCCTCTATGACCCATACTTGGACTTATTGAATGCCTTCACCATTTACCCCAATACTATATCATGGATGACTTCAACTACCCCACTACAAATTTGGATACTTACATGACCCAAACTTACAGGCCCAGAAATGCCTGGACTTTGCAAACACAAACACCTTGGACCAAATGGTCCATATGGGGTTCAAACATACTCTAAGTGGGACTCACAAACATGGGAGAACACTATACCCCTCCCCTATGTAGTGTCCTGTCTATTAATGACAGCCCACAAAGCTGGCTCTTCATAATGAAAATCAATTCTGTGACCCTGGCTAACCCCGTAACATTTAGGAACTATTTTAAGGCAAAACTTTCTACTACTAAGTGATAATCTGTCAAAATGTCAAGCGCACAAACCCTGGAAACACAGCTGTCTATGCAAAAGTGTGTACAGAAACCCTGTGCAATCATGTCAATAAATGTAGAGACAGAGCAGTGCCTACTAAAAATAAGCCCAGAGTAATTCAAATCACAAGCCACCCTGGTGGAATTAAAACATAAACAGGATGTACAACAAAATAAAAAGTCATTGCTTAGATTAGGAAGTGCTATGGCCAGCATGATAAAAACACTGTCTTCAATCTAAACAAAGAACTAAGAGGGTAAATTAAGTCACCAAAAGCCAAATTTGAGGTAATGATAGCCTCCCAAGCAAAGGACAACCACATGGTTTTCTATATTATGTCCAGAACCTCAAAGGCAGCACACAGCGGGGTGCAGAATTCATTGTATAACAACCCTTTTTCAATGCATAACATCAGGTATAATAAAACACGCCTATTTATACAAACTATCTATCATGTGACCTACAGCCATAATCACATGATAGTAAAACATTTACTTTATATAAACATCTAAAAATATCTATATATGTATACACATTTAAAAATGCATCTAAAATTAAATAAAATTATAGTTAGATATTTAGTTTGCATTTAATTTTAGATGCATTTTTAAATGTGTATACATATATAGATATTTTTAGATATTTTCAGAATTCATTGTAAACAGAAACAGATAACAAATCTGATGGTTAATAAATTAAACTTCAGTTTGTACTCTCCTCTGTCTGTCTCTCATCACCCCAAGGAAATGTCATTACCACCCCACCCCCTCCCAAATATCACTGGAGCAGGTCCTAAATGAAATCTCTAAGGCCAAAAGCACTGCATCCATGTGCTCTGATAAAATCCCCTGATGTCTTCCAAATAGCCTGAAACATGATCTATCTGGAACACTGGAGTCACTGTTTAAAAAACGCCTCCAGTGAGATGAGCCACTGTTTAAACAAAGCCTCCTGACATTTGTACCATGAAAATAGAAAACTGTAATGGTCATCCTTCTGCAGACAGCCCATCAACAAACCCAAGGAACTAGAGACCTCTAAGTCTGACTAGTCTCATATGCAAAGCCATGGAAAGAATTATAATGAAATGATTAATAAGGACAGGGAAAGCCATCAAACATGGGATCCATCTCAGTTTGGTTAAGTCAATGGCATATCATGCCTACTCAACCTAGTGGATATGTTTGAGACGCTCACTAGGGCAATGGATGAGGGCAAAACAGTGCATTGACTTGGCTAAGGCATTTGATACAATACCCCACTAAGGCAATGTAAACAAACTCATGGATGTAGGTATAAACCCCTAAGCTATGTGCTATATAGCCAACTGACTCTCAGATACAATGTGGGAAGTTAGGATAGGGTGCACACCTTACAAAAAGAGGCCGGTCACTAGTTGACTGCAACAGAGCTCTTTGTTGGGTAAAATCCTTTTTATCATCTACTTCTTTGAAGTCAGGGCCAATGTCAAGGGCCTCTGGCTGACCAAGTTTACAGATGTTTGTAAGCTAAGGTCAGTCATAGAATTCTCCCAAGATACTAACATCCCACATGAAGGACTAATACAGAGAAATGCTTGATGCCAAAGCAATGGCTTAAAAGTCATTGCCAAGATATGCATAATAGTACCTAACCCAATTCTCTAACCCAATTCAAGTGTAACTGGGACAATCAGATGGGAAACTGGAAATTCATCCCTGGTTTGGCACCTATGTCTCTAATGGACACAGTTAACCTGTAAATGGTTCATCTCCCAGGCCCATGCTTACATTTATCAAGGGTATCAGAACTTGTCAGAGATTTGTGATGCATAGCTATGCTTAAAAAGGCCCTTGTGGTCATTAGCCTAGTAAACAGCTATGAACCTATGAACCCTTTGGGAAGTCAGCCATCCTAGGAAAGTACTCTCTGATAACACATCCCTAAAAGTAGACCCAGTAGCCAGGGATTTGGGTACTTATATAGAAAATAATCTGGCTTTCAGCCAACACATGTTTAAGGCAGTAAGGAAATCATTCTATGTTGTTCAACTTATAAGCAAGGGCATCTAGATCCAATGCTTGCTTCAGCATGTAACTGACCAGGCACATGCAACATTGGAATGTTCACATAGATTCTTCACAAAAATAATACAGGATTTAATACTATGTCCTATGCAGATTACCTCAAAGCCTTATCTCTGGACATTGTTTCCTACAAACTGTTCAGAGGAGATCTATGCCTGGTATACAATGTATCCTTGGAACCCACTCTGATGTGCCTTTTGTATATCTGCAAAATGAATAGGATCAGAATTACTCTATCTAGGGATTTAAAGTTTGGTTGTGGAATAAATAGGACACGTTGGAGGGACAGAGATGTGTTTTACATAATTCCACTTCTTGAGAAAAGGCTCCCATCCATGTGAAGCAGAGGTCTTCCCTTACCCTATTCAAGAAATATCTGGACCAGTGGATGGGAAATCAGAAATACACCCTGGGCCTAGCACCTATGACTGTAATGAACAGATGCAGCCTGTAATTCTGCCCTATGTTACACATACCCCATTAATATAACCTCTAAGGCACATAATCTTGCAAGATGCCTGGCTAAGTATCTAAAGGTTCCAACTGTCATTAGTGTAGTATACACCTATGAACTTATGATCCAGTGGCTAGTGCAGTTACAACAACAACCACTTGAAGTGACCAGCATAACTGCCAATCCCAGAACTGTGTCATCAATAAAGAAAATAACCAGAGTGGATGACCTTGAGTCATATTTGGTGCTGTTCAAGTGCTATTCCACCACAGAGGATTGGAGGTGATTTAACTGGGCAAAACTCCTGTCAACCCAGCTGTCACAACAGGCACTGAAAACCTGTATAGACATGGACAAAGCTGATTTCATGCTCAGTGGTAATCTTAACAAGGAACATTTGTTCAGAAGTAGTTTCAATTCTAAAGTGCAAGCAATAACATTTTATAACTGGACTTTTAATGTCCACAAACCATACGATTAAACACACAGATTCATAATTTAAAGCATATATTCCAGTTCTGCCTTGTATCTGATAGTAAAAGCAAAAATATTAGAAATATTAATAGTAGACAAGTTTAAAAGAGCTAACATAAGAAAATGGGTACTGCAATATAATCCTAGTAGTGTTAGTGGAAAGCGTATTAATTTTAATAGAGTGTTTACAACTGTGTCTGCTTCTGAAGCTAAACTTTAGCAAGAAATGCGATAAAAAACAGCAAGTATATCTTAATTTGTTACAAATGTAAATGCAAGGATCACATTGCTTTTTTCTGTACTACTATTACAGAATGTGCTACAGACAGAAATATAACAACTGAAAAACATTATTTAAATGTAGTAGTTCCTATTGGACGTGATAAAACTACAGCTAAGATAATTGGTCAGTTCTCTGTCACTGCATTACAGCTACTATTAAACTGTACTGTAGTTTTGGAAGGAAAGGAGGTTCAAGTTCTACTGGATCTTTAGAAGCTTGATTTCTGTTGTCAAATATTGCCTGATCATTAAGCATAACATTAGTAACAACCAAAAAGGTGGAGCTGTGAGCATTGGTAGGGACAGAAAAAAAGTATTCAGGCAATTTGGGTGAAACTTTTATGTCTTTCTGCTGTAATCCCTGATTTAACTCATGATGTAATATTAGGAAAAGATGTTCCCAATTTTAAAACATGTGGGATGAAAAACTATCCATAGATAATATATGGCAAGTGAATACCCAAGAAAGAGGCGGAGCAGTGGCTTGATACAAGTACTCAGTATACAAATGGGGGGGGGGGTCCAGGTAGTGAAGTTCATATAGAGATTCATGGTCAAAACCAGGAGAAGGGAGATGACATAAAATCTAAAAAGGAACTGGAATTTGCTTCTGGTTCCACAGTAAAAAGAACCTGCCTGGTATCAACAGCATGCCTCAATAACAGAGCAACAAAAACCCAAACTGTAAAGGTTTTCAGTATAAAATGAACTGGTAGGAACCACTGAAATTAAATTGGTGTAAGATAAAAGTATACTGAGAAACTTATTATAAAATTTGGACTGAAACATAGATGATAAAAATCAAAAAGTCACTTAAGTGAAGACCCTCAGAAGAAAGTGAGTACATAAAATGAAACAAAGAGAGCCATACAGATATCTGATCCTGTTTCTACTAGTTTAAAGCAGAGAAGACAACTGAAGGCAAACTCTAAGCAGCAGAACTCTGTAAGCCAAGATGAAGAAAGAAACTGTTGACAACATTTGTTCTGATATACCCTATATAATAGGAGAATAACATGTGGACGGAAAATAAAGTGAACGAGTGGTATTCACTTACATTAAAGTCGAGACAGTGAAACCTAAAAGAAAAAAGAGCACTCAGGAGGCCTGTGCTGATAACACCAAAAGTAAATCAGAAGGTGATTTGTGTTTTGAACCACCTTTTGTATGGAAAGATATAGAAAAAGCTGCAGTACTGTTTTTTTTGGGGGGGCGGGTCTACACCTTGTAACTCACCCTTGAATAAGAGGATTTCATGCCAAACCACCTCAACTTTGAAAATGCAGAATGGGAAGACACTCCATTAAGTAACGCAATAAAGAATCTAATCAACATTGTAGGGAAAGATAGTGAACAGGATGTTCCAATTACTTCATGCCCCTGTTTTGAACTAACGTCTAAAATAGAGAAAGTCAAGATAGGAAAGAAATTCTGCATCAACTATAAGAGTCAAAACATTATTGGACACTGGTAATGAAGCTAGCCTATAGTCACATGTTAGACAGTCACCTAGGGAGGGGCAAAACTAAGGCAAAGGTATTAGCCAGACTTTGCTGGTTAAATAGATAGATTCTATATTTCTAGTCCAAAATGCTAGAAAATTGTACTTCGTCATGGATAAAAAAGTTCTTTAATCCCAGTGTCTATCATAAAAGTAGCTTTTGAATATATTGCTATGAACATCATGTGGCCACTGGCAAAATCTAGCAACAGATATCAGTATATATAAATCATAATATGCTACACTACTATATATCCAGAAGTAGTCCCATTACACTAATGCTACGTCTGTTCTAATGAAGTGGATCTGTGTAAAAATCTGTTAACCAGTTTACTGTGTAATTTAATTTAATCCTGACTTGTGCTCAGGATTAACTGTAACCTGTGGAACTTGTTTAACTTGCTTACTTATGTAATCTCTGTAAATAGTCTGTTTGTAATATGTAATGCTGGTATTATGTAATGCTGTATCTGCTTACCCTTGGAGCTTTTCTCCCCGGGCCTCTGCTGAAAATGGACATGCATCCAGTCAGACTATCCTGGTCAACAAATGTAAAATAAAATAAAATAAAAAATAAATCTGTTATTCTATACAGTGCGTATCTCTATTGTCTCTCCCACAGCTGACCCCTAGAACCTCTTCTCATCCATTCTGACTCCACCCCCACACTAACTTCAACCATGTTCAGGGGCAGTGAGGGCACTCAGGTATTCTGAGACAGCCTTGTTCTGCTGTGGATGAAGTGTTTTCTTCTTAAGGCTGGTTGCCACCCCTTGAATATACCCCTACTACCCAAGGGGATGGCATGCAATAAGTACATGGCATATAGTCTATGGTCAGCACCTTCATGTGTGGCTCAGGCAAACTCTTACTTCTTGCGGATAACACCATCTGTGCCTTCCATGTCTCTATCATCCGTCAACAACACTAGTATTACCAAATGTACTTAATTTAAAATCGTTTTTTTCTCTAAAAACTGCATTTTACCTGATTTTGGCCTAGCACTCAAGTGTGGGGTCATTTATTGCACTCTTGTGATTATTTTTGCTGCTTGTGTATCTCTGTTACCTTTAAACTACAACAAAAAGAAAAAAAAACAAAAAAATCTTGCTTTTTCCCACTTTCTGAAAGTTAAGAAAGTTCAGTTACAGAATTGCTGTTCTGAACTGTTTGGAAGTTTCTAGAAGGCCAGTGCTTGCTTGGGCTAAAGGGAAGTCTCTGTGTTCACCAGTGGGAGTGGTTAACACTGAACAGCCTGCCTGTCCCTGGAGGAGTGGTTACTGCCTAGAAGCTGTAGTTTTATTGGCCATTTTGGGTCAATTCTAAACTTCTTGATCTGCCTCTCTTAAAACCCGACTGCCTCATGGTTTTGGCATCTTTTCAGGCTTGTTAGTTGTTGCTGAAGCATCTACCAAGGGGAGAAAATGCTGAGAGAAGAAAAGGAGCCACTTTTGTGATTTTAAGTATTTTCTTCTGATTTTTGTTAAATTTTAATGCTTTGCCGCCTACTTTCTGGCATTTTCTGGCTTGCTAAAGTTTATATCTGTAATAGTAACAGTACTTGGAACACATCTAGAGACTGCTTACTGCATTTCCTGTGTTGCACTTCATTTAAAATAGTTTTTGTTCTCTAAAAACTGCATTTTACCTGATTTTGGCCTAGCATTCAAGTGTGGGGTCATTTATTGCACTGTTGTGATTATTTTGTATCTCTGCTACCTTTAAACTACAAAAAAAAAAATCTTGCTTTTTTCCCACTTTCTGAAAGTTAAGAAAGTTCAGTTACAGACTTGCTGTTCTGAACTGTTTGGAAGTTTCTAGAAGGCCAGTGCTTGCTTGGGCTAAAGGGAAGTCTCTGTGTTCACCAGTGGGAGTGGTTAACACTGAACAGCCTGCCTGTCCCTGGAGGAGTGGTTACTGCCTAGAAGCTGTAGTTTTATTGGCCATATTTTGGGTCAATTCTAAACTCCTTGATCTGTCTCTCTTAAAACCCGGCTGCCTCATGGTTTTGGCATCTTTTCAGGCTTGCTAGTTGTTGCTGAAGCACCTACCAAGGGGAGAAAACGCTGCGAGAAGAAAAGGAGCCACTTTTGTGATTTTAATTATTTTCTTCTGATTTTTTTTTAGGTTTTACTACTTTGCCGCCTACTTTTTGGCATTTTCCGGCTTGCTAAAGTTTATATTTGTAACAGTAACAGTACTTGGAACACATCTAGAGCCTGTTTACTGCATTTCCTGTGTTGCACTTAATTTAAAATCATTTTTTTTCTCTAAAAACTGCATTTTACCTGATTTTGGCCTAGCACTCAAGTGTGGGGTCATTTATTGCACTGTTGTGATTATTTTTGCTGCTTGTGTATCTCTGTTACCTTTAAACTACAACAAAAAGAAATAAAACAAAAAAATCTTGCTTTTTTCCCACTTTCTGAAAGTTAAGAAAGTTCAGTTACAGACTTGCTGTTCCGAACTGTTTGGAAGTTTCTAGAAGGCCAGTGCTTGCTTGGGCTAAAGGGAAGTCTCTGTGTTCACCAGTGGGAGTGGTTAACACTGAACAGCCTGCCTGTCCCTGGAGGAGTGGTTACTGCCTAGAAGCTGTAGTTTTATTGGCCATTTTGGGTCAATTCTAAACTCCTTGATCTCTCTCTCTTAAAACCCTACAACTCTCTTTTTGCGTGGTTTTGCACACTGAGCAACGTCAGGCAGCGCCGCCTAAACAGGTTTAAACTATTCCAGGCTCCACAAAGTCTGCTCTTCACTTTTTCCCTTAGAACTGTTCAAACTCTCAAAGTAATCACTCTATTCTCTTTCTAAAGCCCTGCACTTGCTCAGCTCTTATAAGGAAACACTAACTAACTAAAGCACTACACCCTCCTTGACTTCTCATAAGTATTAGGCTCCCAATTGGTCCTTCCTGATCAAGTGAAAAATCAGTTCCCTTCCCTAATCTGATCAGTAAAAAAACAGTTCCCTATACTAATCTGGTATGTCCAAGGGTCAGTTTCAAGGTTACTCTCCAGTCCAGCTGGTGAATCTGGGAATTCTGAGGCAATGTTACAATTGCCTTATGTACACAGACAACCCTCTCCTCCTTCCAGCAAACTCTAATACATGTGAGAGATGCAGTTACACAGCCAAACTGGAGGCAGAGCTCTCTCAACCCAAGACTGGCACAGTCAGTCAGGAGGAAAAGGTAACCACCCACACCACAAATCCAGTCTCACACAGACCTATTGCATCTGCATACCCAGCACATAAACACACAAAAACAAACTCGGAGGCTCTAAATAAAAATCTGCCTAAATAGCAAAGACCTCCTAAGCAGACATCCAAGCAACAGCCACCCCTCAACAATACCCATGAATCACATATCTCACAAAATCAGTGTGCCTCACAGTCACAGCCCTTAAGGCCAAACAACACACCAAATACACTTGTTATAGGGGAGTCTATTGTCCGGCACACTGACGTCCAGCTCACCAGACTGGACAAGGAAAAGGTCACTGTAAGCTGCCTGTCGGGTTCCAGGATCTGCCACATAACGCAAGCACTCAGGTCACTCCAAAGCCAGTACAAGTATGACACTGTCATTGTCCATGCTGGTGTGAATGACCTGAGATGTACCTCCCTGGACTACATGAAAAGAGACATAGAGGAGCTCTCTGACCATGTAGCCCAGGCTGGCATGACACTGACCTTGAGTAGCATCTTGTCCTCACCAAGAATGATGCCACAGTATAAAGACAAAATGATCCGTTTCAACAATTGGCTAAAGTATTGGTGTCATTCAAAGGGAATCCAGTGTCTGTCAGCCTGGGATAACATGCTCGACAAGCCACGTTGCTTCGCTAGGGACAGCTTGCACCTGTCACCCTTAGGCTTTCGTATACTGGCCAAGGTGCTTGCCACCCCCATAGTGCCTTTTTTAGGCAAGGCTCAAAGGACAAACCCACCACCGTAGACAACCCAAGGATAAAAAAACTAAAGGTAATGCTACTCAATGCCAGAAGTCTAAACCTCAAGATGCACGCACTCGAGACTCTCCTCAGTATGGAGAAAATCGATGTATGTGCAGTAACAGAAACCTGGTTCAAGGCTCCTGAGAGCACCCCAGCACTACCAGGTTATAACTCATACCATGCATTTCGGCCCCAAAATTCGGACCGAAGCATAAAAGGAGGGGGAGTATCTATATTCATCAAAGATACCTACACCTCCAGGTTAGTGGCACTGCACGAAGCATCAGAAACCATCCATGTGCAACTAACAGTGGGCAAAACTGCCTTTCAGTTTGTAGCCTGCTACAGAATACCCTCCCTATTACAGGAACCCCACTTGGCATTCTTGAGAACACTGGAGAATATGAAGATCTCTCCAAACACTATGTTATTGGGTGACTTCAACTACCCAAACATTGACTGGGAAAACTACTCAAGCCCAAACACCCTTGCCCAACGGTTCCTTAAATTTATAAACTCTAACACGATGGAACAACTGGTTACCACTCCCACAAGAGGGAACAACATATTGGACCTGGACATCACCAACATGGGGACTCTGTTCCACACCAGAGGTAAATCCCTCATTGGTAAGATCAGACCATAAATAAATTTCCGTGGACATCCATATCCCGTCCCCACCCCCAGCCAAGGAAATCACTGTAAAGAATTTCTCAAAAGCCAACTTTGCACTTCTCAAGACTGAGGTGGAATCCTTCAAAGCCCCCGGGCCAGAGGATAATACAGCCCAATCCGCAGAATCCTTTACAAATGCATTCTATGAGCACCTGCAGGAATGCATGGATCCTGCTATCCCAAATAAAACCAAGACTCACTCCTCCAAAAACAGGAGACCGGTCTGGTAGACCCCAGCCATAAATAAGCCATACAACAGAAGGAGGAAGCTACTACATGACAGAGCAAAATCCCAAAAAGAGAAGGCATCTCTAATCAGTATTAGCAAAAAACTTCGATCCCTCATAAAATCATCAAAGGCCAGTTTCGAAAGAAAAATTGCCCTAGACACTAAAGATAATCACAAGGCCTTCTTTAGTTATGTCAGGAATATGGGTGAAAACTCCCAGATATGCTCTGAATTGTTGCATAACGGTACAAAATATACCGAACCTACAGACATAGCCAACATCCTGGCAGACAGATTCAGTGCAAACTTCTCCCCCCTTCCCCCCCAAAGGAGCAAATGCCTATCCCAACTGAATGTAACCTCCCTGACATCACAGATGCACAGGTGAAAGCTGCCCTCTCCAAAGCAAAAAACACAGCATCTATGGGACAGGACGGTGTCCCAGGCTGTGTCTTACATGAGCTCCAAGAAGAACTGAACCCTCACATTAAGTCACTGTTTAAACTTAGCCTTACTACAGGATATGTACCCAAAGAATGGTGTACAGCTACAGAAGTCCCACTCCACAAAGGTGGTGCCACAACTGACCCCGGGAACTATCGCCCCATAAGCCTGACTAGTCTGGTCTGTAAAGCTGTGGTGCATATTATCATGGAACTCATAAACAAAGCCAATGGGAGCCTCCAGACACTGGACCCTACCCAACTTGGCTTTGTTAAGGGCAGATCTTGCCTCTTAAACCTAGTTGATTTCTTTGAAACAGTTACCAAAGCCATAGATGAGGGCAAGGTAGTCCACACAGCCTACCTGGACCTCGCAAAAGCCTTCGACACAATACCCCACTCGGACATCATAAATAAGCTTACCAGCTTAAATATCAACCCCTATATCACAAGATGGGTTGCAAACTGGCTCAGAGATAGAACCCATATGGTCAGAATCATAGGTGCCATGTCCGAATCCAAACCAGTTACAAGTGGCATCCTACAGGGCTCAGTTCTGGGACCTCTCTTGTTCGGTATATACTTCTCTGAGGTTCAGACTAACACGAGGGGATTATGGCTGACAAAGTTTATAGATGACTGCAAACTGGGGGCCATAATCGAATCTCCAGCTGACACAAGCATCCTCCAAAAGGGTCTCACAGAGACGGATGCTTGGTGCCAGAGCCATGGCCTCAAGCTAAATGCTAAAAAGTGCATAGTCATCCCCTTTGGGAAAAACAAGGTGCCCACAAATTACCACATAGGTGGTAATCCATTAAGTATGGAAGAAGTAATTAGAGATTTGGGGACCAACGTAGATAGTAATCTCTCCTTTGATAATCACATTGCCAAAGTGGTTAGAAAGACCTTCTATATAGCCCACCTTATCACGAAAGGGTTCGCATCTAGATCAAGAGAGGTCATTGTGCCCCTCTACTTGTCACTCATCAGGCCCATAATTGAATACAATGCCCCTTTTGGGATGTACCTTACCCGACACCTGCAGCAACTGGAGAGACCCCAAAAGTACCTCACCAAGAGGATCATGGGCTACAAACAGATGTCCTATGCAGCTTGACTAAAGAAACTCCAGCTCTACTCAGCTGCTTACTGCCTATTCAGAGGCGATCTATGCCTGACATACAAAGCCATGTCAAACCCAGAATTAATGGACATGCTCCACCTCAAAAAATCCAAGTCCCTTAGAGCTACACGTTCCAGGGACTTAAACCTCAGCACAAAAATAAATAGGACATGCTGGAGGGACAGATTCATTTCCCAGAGGTTCCCCTCACTCTGGAATAGAATCCCAATTCATGTTAGACACAACCCCTCGCTGACCCTCTTCAAGCGAAATCTGGACGCGTGGATGGGAAATCGCAAATTCACCCCTGGGATCTCTTCTGTGTCCCTGCTAGACAGAGGCACAGTAAACTAATCTTAAAATGGTACCTTCTGTGACCTACTTTACAGAGGCACAGTAGGCTAATCAAATAGGGAGGCAGAACTCAAATGCACTCTGGCTAAGCTTATAAATGCCCTAGGGCAGATAGCCTAGTATCTACCTATGAACCTATGAACCTATGTATAACTTCTGCCCCATAATGGGCATGCCCACCTTCCCTGCCTGTGCTGTCAAAAGGCTGAGACACTAATCAAAATAATTTCATCTGGTTATAGTCAGGACTTTATCTCTGTATGCAACCAGCATACACCTCCCTAAGGAGATGCTTCATAAACAAGGCACCCCCCTTTATGTAAAGGATTATGGCACATAAACCTCCCTAAGGAGATACTTATTAACCAAGGCACCCCTTTATGTAAAGGCTTATGGCACACAGACCTCCTAAGGACATACTTATTAACTGAGGCACCCTTTTATATAAAAGGTTATGGCACCAGCTATGTCTGGCTTTAAAGTCCAACAGATGAAGACATCAGTCTACCATTCATAGACTGATGAATTAGGGTGTTAATAAAAACTAAAGTCCATGCTACAGAAAGATTTTGATGCAGATGATAAAAAAAGAAAGCAGATGTTATCTGCTTAATGTCTGCTATCAGAAAGATGCTACAAACTTCATATGACTTTACCCAGTATGAATTTCCGTATAGTAGACATCTGAGAGCAATGCTTGACATTGCTTAGGAAACATGAGAAGTAAAAAAGAGACCATTTGAAACTGTGTAAAAAAAACATGTTAATTTACAGTATAGATTAGGCATTATGCTTTATATTATAATACAGACCAAGGGATTTTATAAACTTTGGCTACCAGAATATGTCATAAAACTTGGAATCAAATAAGGAGAATTTTAAAGGCAAATGCTGTAATGCATTTGTCTAGATGAAACAGTGTAGTCATCAAAATGTACTTTGAAATTTCAAATAAGGTCATGATATACATACTTTTTTCTTCCCCTTCTTTTGTCTTTCCCATTCAATTGATGTGATGATGTAAAGTATTACCAGCTATGCCAGGAGAAGTAGGGCAGTAGATGTGTAACATATGCCTGCATAGCTAGCTGGAATTTTGTAAAGATTATATGTCATTTGTATATCAAACTGATTTGAACAAATCATTGTTTTAAAAAAATTATTTGTAAAACTGATTGTATTAAAAAAAATGTACCAACAGTGGGTCCTGACTGTATTATAACTGATTAAATGTATATGTTTTAATAGGGGATACTGGAAGAGAAGAGGTTAAACTCAACCCCAGCTAATGTTTAGAAAAATATCCTGAAATTAAATCACCTGGTTTAGGCCATAAACATTGCATCTTACAGTTCTGATTGCAGTCAGAGACTAAATGACTGTGCCAGAGAATGGTTTATTAGCTCTTGCCGGGCCAGATTTCCCATTAGGCACTGTAGGCACAGTGCCTAGGGCCACAAAATGTTTAGGGGCTACAAAGGAGGCAAACAAATTGAAAAAAGAAATTAATAAGAAAAAAAGAATGTGAGGCAGAAATCTAATTTATCTAAAATTCAGAATTACATTACAGAACCAACAATTCAAAATCATAAGGTATTTTCTAAGAAATATTCTTTCTTCGACTTTTCTTTTCAGCAAAGACTTTAATAATGTCCTCATCCATATCATGAGTAATGTCACTTTCAATTCACGAAAGAGCCAAAGACGATAGGTGACTCTGGCTCATAGTTGAGCACATATAATTCTTAATTTGCTTAAGTTTTAAAAAATTATCTTTCTCCTTCTGCATTTGTCCCAATTATTGATAAATAAATCCTCAATGCAATATGTACATTTGTAAAACTTGTAACAAGTTTGTCTTTTATTTGGGATTTTATCAGCTGAGTCACTTCAACTACTGATTTGTTATCCTTGTACAGTGACGAAAACATAAGAAATTCATTAACGAAGTCTTCTTCCAAGTCTGATGAATAGATATTAACTATGTCTCTGGCTTTCAGTTTAACTTCATCTTTTGTTAGAGATCTGTCTAAAAGGAAACCAAAGGTAACATGCAACATATTGTATTTTGCATGCCGTTTTGTCATTTCTGTAATTAGTACATCTAGAATACAATAAAAAATGTTAATGTGAAATGCATCTTTTGCAGTCAGTTCATGTACCAATTCCACTAGCATTTCTTCAAATGACCTCTTTCTTTTCCAGTTTTGGTCTTTGCATTGTTTGTAATCAGAGTTTTGAACAAGGTCTTTAGCCATTTTTTCAAAGTCATCAAAGTTATCCTTGACTTGAACCTCAACTAAATAATCCAGAAGTCTAGCATATAATTTCACAATTGTGCACAACTCATTTCCAGGTTTATGAAGTGCTTTATTTATTATATCAATATTTTTCAAAATATATTCCCAAATGACTGTCATTAATGCTATTTCTAAGCTATTTAGCTTGTTTATCAAAGCTTTTGCTTCATGAACCACCATCAGTTTTTGTTTTTGACATTCTGAGATATCAAGTAGTGTTGCACAGATTTGATTGTAATTTATCTTCAGTGAACTGACAGCATCATATCAGGATGACCATCCTATATGTAATAGATTTTTAATCGAAATTTCATTTTCCATCATATTTAGTTTAGACCATCTTCGTGGTGAGGCTGCAAAAAATGTGTAGACTGACTGCAAAAAGCTGAAAAAATGAATGGAGGCCAAACAGTTTTCTGAAGATGTGATCCCTACTAAATTTAGGCTGTGAGCAGCACATGGAACACATACTGCCAGTTTGTTGACTTCTCTGATTTTGACTTGCAGTCCAGAATATATCCCGTTGATTTTACTGACATTGTCATATGACTGAGATATGCAGTTTGCTATATCTATTCCATGTTTGTCAAATGTAGATGCTACTGTGTCAAAAAGATATTTAGCGGAGGATTAAACTTTCCAGATATAGAAACATATATAAAGGCATCCATATTCAAAACTATTATTGACTGGATAAATCCCAATCACTTTAACAATTGGAAGGAACTAATAACTGTTATATCAATGAATGAATTTACTTTTTTAAACAAGTTTCCAATAATAGATAAAGCTAATAAACCTTGGTACCTATTAAATATCTGCATGCAATATAACAGCAAAACCTACGA
Source organism: Protopterus annectens (assembly GCF_019279795.1). Classification (NCBI taxonomy): domain Eukaryota; kingdom Metazoa; phylum Chordata; order Ceratodontiformes; family Protopteridae; genus Protopterus; species Protopterus annectens. The sequence goes on from NC_056726.1 coordinate 1,472,805,857, forward strand.
AAACACACTTGATTAATTACTATATTAACTCATTTAGGAAACTTATAAATGCTAATATAGACTTAAAGCTTTGGATTGACCTTTTAGTACCTTTCATCATAACAAGAGATTACCCTCATAAAATATATAGAGAAGTAATCACTTCTTGGAAACAAAATACATTATTTTGTTGGTTACAATGCATTAAAGAATTAAATATTTTAGACTTACAAGAAATAAAAACAATTTATAAAATTCAATCCCAAAATTGGTTGATTCTACAAAGCATACTAATGTACACCCAATATTTATGTAAAATAATTAATAGCTCTTCTTGTAAAGCTACACCGAAACTCATTAATCACTTATATGGAACTGTATACAATGATCATAACCAAAAAGACGGTATATCTTTCTTATATAAAGAACTAATAAACTATAAAACAGCCTCTAAAGCTTCTTACTGGCAATACATTTCAAAATATCATTCATTACAACTAAATGAAGAAACCAAAGAAAACATTTTGTTACCAGTCAAATGCACTTCCCATATACAATATTGGAAAATCTTTAATTAGAAATATATACACAGAGCTTTTTTAACTCCAGATAAAGTCACTAAATTCAGTCTATCCACAAACGGACTATGTTGGAGATGTGAAAAGATACATAGAGCAGACTGGAATCATATTTTTTATGATTGTGCTAAAATTAAACCATATTGGAATGGAATCAATAAATGTTTACAAGCTTTGTTCACTGATACCTTTATCCTATCTAAAGCATTGATCCTTTTGAATGTGAATGAAGGTCTGCATCTGAACAAAACAAACATGTACCTGTTATGGACAATACTTGCAATTTCAAGGAAATGTATAACCAGAAGATGGAACTCAAACATAACACCAACAATGGAAGATTTATACACTCTGTTGAAGAGCTCAATTTTGATGGAAATGAAAATCAAGGAGCTACGGATTTTTCCTAGGCCGTTGGTTAACAACCCATGGGAAAAGGTGCCCTCATTGATTGACACTTTACATCTATAAACTGATATCCTCTGATAGATAGTTTGTTGCATTCATATATGACTTATTTCATTTAATACGGTTATTGTTGTCAGGCTGGTGTATATATTGCATATAGTTATTCAGTTTATTATTTATAATATGTTATAGAATTATATATCATTGTTTGAAAATAAAAAAAAAATTCTGAGTAAAAAAAAAGATATTTAGCACTATGTTTTTCAATGGGAAGAAACATTAAGAAGTGCTCATGTATTTTGCCATATTTTGATATATAACAAATAACAATTGACAATTGATCAGTGCGACTTATATCTGGGGATTAATCTATATTCAATCCAAAATATTTTGCTTCATTAGTTTCAGATATGATCTGTGTCAACACTTTTGATCCCAATTAATTTATAAATTCTTCATATGTGGTCAATGATAGGTATAAAATATTTCTGCTACCTGGATTTCCATATCTTTTTATGTTTTCTTTGAAAAAAGGATTAAACTCTGGCAAAAGATCAATGCATCCAAGGAAGTTGCAATTGTTAGGATTGTTACATAGTTCTTTATCACCACAAAAACCCAAACCTCTTTCTGACAGGAATTTAACCACTGCAACTACCCTTCTTAAAATCTCAGTCCAGTAATTACTTAATTTTTGTTTTTCCATTTCCAGTTCTCTATCAATTCATAAAGACTTTTGGCATTGTAAATATTGCAGTGAGATGTTCTTTTGATTTTTCATGCAATGTGACCCTTGCATGTGCATTTTTCCAGTCATCAAATCCAGTTTGAAACTAATTAGATAACTCATTAAACCTACTACTAAATAAAATGCACACATAACAGCACACTTTGGCTGTGGATCTGAGAATATTAGCCAGTCTGTTTTAAATACCTTGCCATCACTCATTTTCCTGTAATAAAATTATTTTTTTGCATATCTTACTTTTTTGCCAAACTGTTTAGACATTGATTTCAAATTAGATTCCAAATTTTGAGATGGCATATTTTGGGCAAAGGCTGTATAAGTACTGAAACCTGATGGTGAAACAGTAACAGATGTTTCTTGTTTTTTAAACCACTCATAGGTTCTAATTTACCTTGATTTGCAGTTACATCAAATGTTGACAGCGTAGAATCTGTCTGCTTTGTTTCTAATTTCTCATTAACTCAATCTTATTTGTTTTTTGATCTACAGGCCTATGATTGTCACAATTGAAATCTTCTGATTGACAAAGGGTAGCCGTACTGCTCAGTAGCTGTGGAACATGCATATATTTAAGCAATGATCATTTAAGTTTACTCAAGTTCTTCTGAATTTTTTCTTTCTTTTTCCTTTTTTCAAAATCAGAATCATGCTTTCACTTATATCCATTAGACATTTTGAATGAGGTTAATCTCTAATAAAACAGATTATATTACTTTTTTCATCAAAAAAATAACATTTAAAAGAAAATATGAATCAAGTCCAATTGGCTGTACCAAATTTTGAATAAAAACAAGAGATATAAAAAATAAACCTTATTTTTCAGTTTTAGAATAGTGAAGCAAAGTAAATAATTAATTTTATGTAAAGATATTAAAAATAATAAAGTAGCAATAATTACTACAATAACCCTTAACCAAAATTTTTATAAAAAAAAAATAGCACACAGTTTCTTAAATAGCTTGAATAAAAGATGTCCAAATGATAGTAGGTTATACACATGGTGTACACAATTTACTGCCAGTTACTTACTGTTTATCATTTTAATGCACAGATTTCTACCAGAGATTGCACAAAGACGGAAGTGTACCTCACTTTCTTCAAGTTCAAACAGTAGTGACTTATGAAAAACCAGCACAAACGTTGACACCGGACATCTTGGGCTTTTGTTGAATAATCTTGAAAAATAATCTACCTAGTTCAGTAATACTCCTGATGCCGAGTTGACAGAACCAAGTCATCCACCCAATGCCAAGATGTCCATTGGTCCAGTGTTGACTCATCGATGTCTGCACAAACGATGAAGTTATATCCTGTGCACCACCATGCGAGGCAATTGAATAACACACACAGTTATATAAATTATAAGTGTAAAAATGATAGTTGCTCAGCTGACTTCATCAGTCACATGGTTTAACAATATAATAGTTGTTTTCTTTGCCTTGTTTTCAGTGATCATGATCACTTCCCAATTAGTTGGTCATGTGACAAACTAATTATCCTGATTCTTTGAGCAAGGAAAAAGGGGTAAATTTGGTTGTGGGAGCAAGTGATGATGATAAGTTTGGCAAGAAACATGAGTAATAAGAATGTCATGTCAATTGGCATAGTTCAGCGGGTCTATATTACAAGATCGAAACTTTAGTTAATCGAATAACTAAAGATTGATCTTGTAATATCGAAACCTAAAATTGTCAAATGGCTGATTTAACCCAGGAAACACTTCTCCTAGCTGCTATGTGGATTATGCCATTTTCTCCAATTTGTAGCAAACTCAGAGTTGGTATATTTAGTTAGGGGGGTGTGGGGGTGAATTGGGATTTAAAGGTTTTTTTTAATGTGGCCAAGGGAAGTGCTTCCCTGGGTTAAATCAGCCATTCAACATTTTTAGGTTTTGATATTACAAGATCAATCTTTAGTTATTCGATTAAATAAAATTATGATCTTGTAATACAGATCCAGTTCAGAGGGTGTTTATTCCTGTTTTTGCACAGCTCAAAGTGAAAGTGCCTAGGGCCTACAAATACTTAAATCCAGCCATGAGCTCTTGTAGGAAGAATGGAAGTATGTTATGGCTTTATAGCTTCCAGATGTTATAACACATCTCAGCAAAGTTCTATATGTGGGTATGGTAAAACATATGTGCTAAATTTTGGTTCAGTTTCTAGCAATGGGGTTAGCATGGATACCAGAAGTCAGATGGCCAGATGTATGAGATGTCATTCTGTAATCTAGAAGAAAAATTGTTTTAATACCAGATGAGAGAGAAGTCTTAGAGCAGTGTGTTTTTGGAACCTGACAAAGAATGACCCCTCACCTACTTCATCTTGCCTTGTTCTAGTAAGTGAACCAGGAAATAGTAATTATTTAGAACAGTCAGGAAAATATATTGAGATTGGTTAAGTACTGTTTTTCTCTATCTATGTCAATTTATTCATCTGTGTTATTTTAATATTTCCTGTGACTGAAATGATGGTGTTTATTGTAAATAGATATTTAGTATATTCATGTTCTTTTATTATTTATTATTAAATATATTTAAACATTTCATTGTGGCTAATCCTTTAAACTTTGAGAGTACTCATATCTATTTGGTAACTGTGGCCACTCCTGAAACCCTTACTATCATTTGTATTAATATTAATTTTACTCAGTATAATTGGGTACTGTTGTAAGAGCCTTAGAGTAGCTGGCTTTGGAGTGTCTGGTGGCAGTGTAACTGTCTTATAGTCTGGGCAGAAGGGGACATAGCTAGTAAAGCTCTGCCAGACTTTCCTCTGTGTGTGTGTGTGTGTGTGTGTGTGTGTGTGTGTGTGTGTGTGTGTGTGTGTGTGTGTGTGTGTGTGTGAGACTGTGTGTGTGTCAACTGCTTGAAACAAAGACATGAAGCACTGGTTTCACAGAGAGAGTGGTGGAGAACTTGGCTTGGACACTCGACTGAGGACTCAACCCTATAGCTGTGCCAGCGGAGAGTCTTACTGGGGATCTAGAGAGAGAGGGAAAACCAGACCCTGGACTGAGTGTGTTCCCTGTGTGGCTCTTATGGAAAAATGTGCACGATGCAGTGTGCTACATCTGCAAATACTGGGTCTATCCATTTTTGTTCCAAGTGAACATCTATCTCCAGTGCCAGGGGTGAGGATTCAGGCTCCTTGATTACTGGCCCATAGAGGGGACGTCACACTTGCCTTTTCTTATGTTGATTAAGACAAGCTTTCAGAAAAGCTACATTATGCCACTAGTCATTTTCTTGTAACGGAAAAAGGAATGATCATAATTTTAATTATTTACTATAACCAAGTTATTGAACTGTTCCTTTGTAGATCCTTTTTAGGCATAATTTGTGCTTCAAAGGTAAAGGTAAATTCAACATATATGGATAGAGAAAACTTAAGTGTACAGATCAAACCCTTGTATTGTCACACTTTCATTGTTTGTATGGTAGCATGAAGTGTCTTAGCTTTCAAGGCTGTCTGTATTTTGTCTTTTAGTTTCCTATACTGGACTATCTATAGTTAACATCTCCTTCTCTCATTCACCAGGTCTATCAGACCTGCCTTAGCCTCCACTAGTCTCTACCTGATCCATGTCTGGAGCCGGTGAGGAGATTGAGGATGCTGGTACAGCTAGATACCACTCCTGCAGAGCATGCATTAACCCTTCAACCTGCAACAGCCTTGTGAGCACTGCTATGGCTGACTCTGGCAGCTTCTAATGACATACTCCTCACATCATGAACCTCACTAGTTTCTTCATGCTGACATTAGTAACTCACATTCATCCTCCCCCAGCTGGTCCATCCATTCATTGCCCATGTCACTAAATGAACATGACACATCTGGGGGAGCAGTCAGGCCTTTATCACTCTTCACACTTGGCCAGGGTCACAAAGTTGTATGTAGGTTTTTGAAATAGTTCTGTAGTATTGTGATCACTGTGGAAGTGGAGGCCTCATTAATAACAACTTGCATATGTGTGAGCTTCTCTAAACAAGCTTGTTATAACTAAGCTCTTACTTATGAACGTCATTATAACAATGTAGGACATGGAATGTGCAATGATGGTCAACAATGAGAAAAGGACAAGCTTCTTAATCATGTTTTTAACATCATAGGTTCATAGGTAGGTACTAGGCTATCTACCTGAGGGCATTTATAAGCCTAGCCAGAATGTGTCAGCTTTTGCCACCCCATTGATTAATTAATTGATCCTCTGTCAAGCAGAGCCAATGAAGTGATCCCAGGGGTGTATTTCTGTTACCCATCCACTTGTCAAGGTTTCTCTTGAAGAGTGTTAGTGAGGGGCTCTGCCTAATATAGTTTGGAATTTTGTTCCAAAGCATGGGAAGTCTCTGTGACAGGAATATATCCCTCTAGCATGTTCTATTTATTGTTGTGGTGAGGTTTAGCTTACTAAAACGCATGGCTCGCAGTGACTTGGATTTCCTTAGGTGGCGCATGACCATCAATTCTGAGTTGGACATGGCTTTATAAGTCAGGCAGAGATCACCTCTGAGTAAACAATATGCCACTGAGTACAGCCGGAGTTTTTTTCAGTCGGACTGCTTGAGGCCAGTAATCCTCTTAGTGAGGTACTTTTGTGGTCTCTCCAGCTGTTGGAAGTGACTTGTGAGGTACATCCCAAATGGGGCATTGTACTCTATGATGGGTCTGATGAGTGATGAGTAGAGGGACACTATAATCTCTTTATTTCTAGATGTGAACCCTTCACTAATTAGATGGGCCACATAGAAGGATTTCCTAACTACTTTGGCAATATGATTGTCAAAGGAGAGATTACTATCTACCTGGGTTCCCAGATCTCTTATTACCTCTTCTGTATTAAGGGGGCTGCCACCTATGTGGTAATTCGTGGCTGTTTTGTTTTTCCCAAACGGGATGATTATGCATTTTTGGCATTTAGCTTGAGACCATGACTTTGACGCTAGGTGTCCGTCTCAGTATGGCCCTTTTGGAGGATGTCTGTGTCAGCCAGAGAGTCAATTATGGCTCCCAGTTTGCAGTCATTGGCGAACTTAAGAGCTGTTAGAATCAGGTCTCTCACCACAAATTAACAGAGAACAGTACTGGCTAACAATAAATAGTGGTAGATGGTAAAACAACTTTAAAAGCTGTTAAATACTTCACTCTGCCAAAATTATAAACAAAAAAAGTATGGCAGAGTAAAGTGACTAATATCTTTTAAAGCCCTTCATTCTTCAGAGGAATACTTTGTTTCTGCCACCTGTCTGTTTGGCAGGCCTGAGTATTTTACCGGCTTTGAAATCTGGTAAAACAGTTTGTGTTCCTACACTTTTTTCTGTAAATTGTAGTTCATGGAATGGTTAAAGCACCATGCACTACAAAGAATTATTATCATGTCTTACTGATCATAACTCTTATTATGTATTCTAACATGGATATCTCAAGCATCACTTTTCTGGTGAATCTATTGTATTCATGTCTGGAACACATAGTAAGTTTGTTTAAATTGGAGACCTGATCATAATTGTCTGAATTTTGTTCTCAGTCTCAGAGCATAATTTAATTCCAGAGCATAACAAATGCACTCCATAGAACACAAAGATGATTATAATCAAGTTGTAAATCATAACAAGTTTCCATTGTACGGAGTACTGCAAGTCTGCTTTAAAACTGTGTAGAAGACATGCTGATTGTTTACACTGCATGGAGTACTATTATTATGCTCTAAATTGTGGAAAAGGCATGCTTGTTAAGCACTTTTCATATGTCAGAAAAGTGCTTAACAAGCTTTTGTTAATCATCGTTCAAAATTGTTAAGCTTGCTACAGGCTAGGACATTTACAGTGGTCAGCAGCTACCAAAGAGTAATGGAAAGTAGAGAGAGTTTTAAACACTTCATTCAGCCTTTTCCAAAAAAAGCTCTTGTCTATTCTATGTTCTAAAGCTCGCTGTGCTTTTGGACATTCTTCTGTGATGACCACTCTTAGTGCGGCAGCGGTAAGGGTGAGCGAGTTAGAGCTTTCAAAGCTGTACAACACATAGTGTTCCTACTTTTTTAACTATTATAGTAAGTAGAAGCAGATAAAACTCCATACACTTCCCAGAATTATGATCACGTCTCTCTGATCATAATGCAGTTATGTGTTCTCAAAAATGATGCTAAGCTTTATCTCCCAAGCTTTGTTTCTCAGACATGCAATAGACAGGAATCTGATTGGACCTGATCATAATCCTTGCTGTTGTATGCTTGAGAAATGGATGCCAACAAATTTACCCAAGAAGAGAGTTTCTTGAAATCTATGTTAGCACATAACAAACTGATGTAATCGCAGACCATCGGATCATAATGCTCTGTATTGTGCATGTGGTCTTAGAGTGCGGCACGTGTAATGCAGTAAGATACTGTGTCACATTCTGAACGCTTGACGTCAGAAGTGTGAGCATTAGTGTATGGTCTGTGTCAACACTAGAGGTCACTGAAGTGCTGATCATTGCACTTCCATGAGAATTATTATTAAAATACTCTTTGAGTGAATGGAGCATTTTTAAGGCTCCATACTGTAAATTCTAGACTCATAAGACCCCCTCTACCCCCCCCCCATGAAGTTGTATATACCAACTCTGAGATCTGAGGTCACTATACCTCAAAGAAAAGAGAAAACTCTGAGAAACAATGAACTCAGCGTTAGCTTATGTAAGTCTGCATTTTTTTTTGCATCAATTCTCATTTCGGTCTAATATTCAGACCAGCTGTAATCTGGCATTAAGGTATGATTTGTTTTGACGTTTTCACCAACCTCTTCCTCTGAAATTATGATGTTTTTGAAGCTGTTGTTTTATTGTACTTCATCATGTTCTAGGTGTCATTTGCTATAGCTTTCAAAGCTGTTAACTGGTTTTTGATGCAGTTTTGTGGTGGATGTAATTTTTGTGGTGGTATGACAGTTGTTTTTTATAACAGTAAAGCTTTGATGAATGAAAGTCTCTATAACAGGGTTATTTTTTGATTTGCGGCATGATCAGGACTTTGTCAATGCATTACAATGACAACAACAGTAACAATAATACAATAATAATAACAATACCGAGGTGCAGACTAGTCATTTGTGAAAAATTGTTCAAACTTCACTTCCACAAACAATCAGATGAACAATACCTGAAGTATTTTAGGTTTAAGTGCTAAGATTATAGCTAAAAGCCAATAGAAAGCTTACGTATCACTGGCCATTTTTGGTAGTTTATTTATTTATTTATTTATTTATTTATTTTTATTTAACATTTTGTTAACTAGGAAAGTCCGACTTGGAACAAAGCCAATTTTCAGCGGAGGCCTGGGGAGAAAGGTTCCAGATGCATGTCTTTGTAATGTGGGAGGAAACCGGACCACCCGGAGGAAACCCACACGAACACAGGGAGGACATGCAGACTCCAAACAAAAGGCACCCCAGCCAAGAATCGAACCAGAGAACCTCTTGCTGTCAGGTGACAATGCTACCGCTGCACCACTGCACCATCAACAATAGTTATTATTGTCCAGTCTATTTCTGCAAGCCACTAAATTGGAAATCTGTAGTATATAATCTAAGATCCTTTCCCAGAACTGGTAGCTTGTGAATCATAAATCAGACTTTTATTTCAGTTATGCTATTATGTAACCTAAGAAGACCTTGAGCTAATATGAGCATTGGTATTAAAAGATGGTGATTCAAATATTACTATATTATTAAGAGTACACTACGTAAGGCATGTGTCCACTTAAAGTACTTAATGAAAAACAGAAGAAAGTCTTATATTAAATCTATGTTCTTCTACAATATCAAAAATTACTCTTAGCAATCTATATTATCAGTTAGTCACTGCATCAGATACATTCTCACCAACAGGACTGAGAGCATGAAACTCACATCCAACTAACATCATTTATAAGGCAACCTTACTATCACTTATAAAGGCATCAATAGCTTACCTGATAAGTTATTCTAAATGCCAAGTAATAGATAAGAAAATAATCATCCAAGAATCAGATGGCACACATACATAGTCAGACAACATCCAGTCCATGTAATGGATCAGCCAAACAAAACCCACCAGATTTATATCCACATGGGCACTGATCCAGCTTTGGACATGCATGGGCCCCCCACTCAATTTAAAATCTGACAGTCTGGGATACAAACAGCATCTAACATGAAAAGTGCCAGCAACACACTTTGTTTTTGAATATGTATAACAAATCTTTGTAATGTCTCCTCTACAGATGATGGAAGTAAAATTTCTTGAGCATCAGTAGCCTGAAGAAAAGAATGTCAAGGCACAACACTGTTTCTAGAAGAAAGCATTGCTATTGCAATATCTAAGTGTAAGCTGGCAATGATTTCCTTATTTGGGATTACTTTCTTTTTTGAATTGGTGCAACCATGCAGTTGGTATATTTAAGCATGATGGGTGCAAGGGGGCTTGCCCTCATGCAAAAAAGAAAACTTAAGTTAATATTTTCTCACTCCTATGTTTCAGAAATTATTTTCTGCCTTTCCTTATGCTCAGGATTGTAGAAATCAGCAGTTCACAATAGACTCCACTGTAATGTGAAGAGGTTTGAATAGCCATTATTTGTATACTTATAAAACTATTTATACCTAGCTATCTATATCTGTGTAGTCAGATATATAATTTTATAGTACAAATCAATAACTGCTCAGTACTGTTCTACAAACTGGTAACATATAACACTGTATCATGAAATGAGCTTGGTACTGAACTGCTCTCTTGTGACTCATTCCACTCATGTATAATTAAATACAATAAAAATATTGCAAAACAATCACTTAATTTACCCTCAGGTATAATATCTTTGCATCATTTCCATCTATGAATCATTCTTAGTAAGATTAAATCTAAGGAACATTGTATTCAGCAACAGATCTAACCACTAATTTGAATAAATGAATTGGTACTCTGCTATGATATATTCCATTACACATGAGAAGATCAGATAACTAATCCTATAAATAGTGCATTACTATGCCTTAGAAAGCTACTGATATTACAGAAGTCCATTGATATGATACTGTTACCTAATAAGAACAGTAATTTATGAAACCAAGAAAACAGGTCTTCCATAAAGGGTCTATATTAGATTATTGAGCATTTAAGAGTTCGAACACCATATGGTCAACACCATAAAAAAAAAAAAAAAAACATAAAATCCTACCTGAAAGGTCAAGGACTGTGATCATTTAGTACCCCATTGCAAGTTGCCATGTACTCTGAAACTCCCCCAAATTACAGTATTCTGAGAATACCGTAGCTCAAAGAAAATACACATGTTCACATTGTGATTGTCTTCGGAAAAAAATATTATTATTATTAATCTGCATTTTTCATCTGACCAATTACTGTTTTGAAAGTGATAGATAAAAAAACAGTTTTTACATGATTTCCAATTTACCATAGATTACTATGCTTATAAAACTAACAAAATTCAAAAAGAAAAAATCTAAATGAACAGAAATGCAAGTGGAAAATATTTGTCAAACTGAAGCTCCATAAGTGGGGGAGGTAGGAGGTAGCCAGTTCGATGTTTTTGTTAGCTGAGTACTTTCAGGATATGAGAGAAATGAGTAACAGTTCAGTAAGCAGATATTTAGCCTAGTTCAAAGAATTATATTTCTTTCCAGATGTGATGACATTTATACATTTTGCATAAAACTAATTAAGTGCCTTTTGGTTAAAACTGAATGATAAACAGATAACCCGATGTGTTATTTCAATCTGCTGACCTGTGAGTTAGTTAAAATTATTATGGAGACATATAGGGCTCAGCTCTCCTATATGGACATGGAGGTTTGGCCTCCACATAATAAATCATCCACTAGCTTTTTTATTTGTCCTTTCACTTCTAAATGAATGACCTTTGATTAACTCAGCCATGATGCATTTACTGATCTTCTAGTAACAATATAATGTATAAAATATTAATACAAAAAAAAAATAATAATACAACAATTATGTTTTAAATTGGTAACTAAACAATATTACAGCAGTTGCAATGAAAAATGAAATACTTACAAAAGTACTGATGCCCAGGGAAGTTATTAAAAGACAAAGTAATTTAATAACCTAAGAATTCAAGTCTATAGATATATAGCCAGCAAGGATGATAGTGGGGCAAACAGCACTGCAAGTCAGTGATTTTGAATTGAATACACAAACAGGATTTTTGTAATTACTCTGCAACACATGGGTGACTTAAGTGGGGGGGGGGGTGTTAAGAGCATAGGATGGAGATGCAAGTCTTAAAAATGTTGTGGTGTTTGTCAAATGAGAATTACACATATGCGCACATCTGTATATGGGCAGGATTCTTGGGACAAAGTAAGTGCAATCTAAATTCTTGAGTTCAAATAGTCTTAGCCTTTCTTCTTCTGTAAAGATGCATATAATCTGTCTATGTATGTTATGTTTGTATGTATCTATCCCGTATCTATCTATTATCTATCTATCTATCTATCTATCTATCTATCTATCTATCTATCTATCTATCTATCTATCTATATCTATTATCTAACTATCTGTCTGCCTATCTATCTGTCTATTATCTATCTATTATCTATCTATCTATATATATGTATATCTATTATCTATCTATCTATCTATCGATCTATCTATCTATCTATCTATATATATCTATTATCTATCTATCTGTCTACCTAGCTGTCTATTATCTGTCTATTATATATCTATTATCTGTCTATCTATCTATCTATCTATCTATCTATCTATCTATCTATCTATCTATCTATCTATCTATATCTATTATCTATCTATCTGTCTGCCTATCTATCTGTCTATTATCTATCTATCTATCTATCTATTATCTATCTATCTATCTATCTATCTATCTATCTATCTATCTATCTATGTATATCTATATCTGTCTATCTATCTATCTGTCTATCTATCTATCTATCTATCTATCTATCTATCTATCAATCAATCTATTTTTTCTTAGTTTCTTAACTGGTTGAATGGGTTGATCCAAAGGCCTCTTTCAGCCATGACCTTACAAACAATAAAAAGGTAAAAATAATAAGAGTAACAAGCAACAGCAAGGTGTACTTAGTATATATTCAATGTGTATATAATACAAAACATAGAATGAATGAATGACACTGTTTAAATCCTTAAACAAGATATATAGCTGGTTATTTAAACACAACTTGCTATAGCATAGGACCATCAGGAAACCTGAAAATGAAAGATGTTTTTCACTATAACAGGGTCATATGTGATTACTGAGCATGTGGTCCAAAAGACGTGTCTGGTTCAATGAATTGTGTAGAGTCACACAGTAGACAAATAGAAGGTAATGGTGTCAAACCCAGGAAATAGCTGGTTAGCAGTTCATAGCCCTAATTCTGTGCTAACTATCAGGCTAATCAGTGTCATCATCATCAGCCCCCCCCCTTCCCATTTTCTAAATACGATCAAGGTGTCGTGTCAACTGTCACCATCCATCTGTAGTCAATGCCACTCTCCTACCTTTTTCGACAGTCATGCCTGACTGTCACAGGTCTTCTCTCACACAGTCCAGCCACCTCTTTGCTGGATGCCCTTGTTTCTTTTTGCTGTTTTCTTGTCTGTCCCAAATCTTCTTCACCTGATTGTCTTCTGCTTTTCTACATATGTGCCCAGACCATCCTAATCTGTTGTCTTTGACATTTTCTGCAATTGGCATTACTTTGGATTATGCTCTTAGGTCCTTATTTCTTTATCTGTCCCATTCTACCACCTGTATGAGGTAATTAATTTCCATCATGTCTACCTTCCTCGACTGCTATGCTTTACTGTCCAGGTTTCTGCACCATATACTGTTTTGTACACTTTAATTTTCAGTTTCCTTGGCATTCTTCTGTAATACACTGTGCCTAACATTCTGTACCAGTTGGCTGCAGACCCCCTAATTCTAGCTTTGACCTTCTCATTCAGACTTCCCTTCACCTCAACCACCCTCCCAGATACTGAAGCTGCTAACCTGTTCCACTATGTCCTTTTCTATCTCAGTTCTCAGCTTCTTGTGATCGCTCCCATTCGCTGTCATTACAAGTATCTTATCTGCAGTCAGTTTTGCATTCCATTCCCGTATTGTTTGTCGAAGTTCTTGTTCAGAGCCTGCCTGTAATCCCATGTTGTCTGCATACAGCAACTTTGTTGATCTGTTCCCTCCGAGCTGGCTAAGTATGTGCTAACCACTGGCATACAAATAGTTACATTTATATTCTTTTATCTGATGTAACAATACTTAGATTTAACTATTTCAGGTATGATCTAATTTTTAATGTGACTTCGTAAGTGGTTCCAGGTAGTTTGAGAGATAATCTGGAAGGTTATATCATGTTTTGATCATTTTAAGACTGGTCTAACAAATGTTAAAGCCCCTTGGCTGTGTGATTTTAGGGAATACATGAAGGAAGACAAGTTTAGTAAATTACGTAGTGGCAAGCAGTGTCCTAGGTTTATCGATCTAAAATTAAAGTTAGACAGCATAAGTGCAGTCTCTGCCATGACAGGCAGCCATTCTGCCTTCTAGAGTGAGAAGCAGTAATGATTTTGGTTTTTGACAATTAAATAAACCTGCATGTCTTATTAATGGAGCCTAAAGCAGTTTGCTTTGTGAGAAGGCATCTAGAGTAAAATGTCTCACTGTCAAACATCATATTTGGAATTCTAAAAATTGTACTTTGTAGATGTTAGCAATATTACAAAAAATGTGCATTCTAGCATTTCGTAATATACTGACTCTGTGAGTCCAAGATCACAAACTTGGTGCTAAGGAGAAACCTCTGTACTTCCTCATTCCCTCACTTAAATAAGTACTCTTTCTTGAAGGAAACATGGCATTCGTAATGATTAAGGTATGTACCTTACAGACACAAGATGCAGGGTTTGATTCTCACCTTTGAAAGAAACTGACTAATTTTAAAATGTCTGACAAGGGCTGCTAGGCTAGTCTCCTTCCTCTTCTTCTTCTTCTTCTTCTTTCGGCTGTTCCCATTAAGGGTTGCCACAGCGGATCACCTGTTTTCATTTCTTCCTGTTCTCTGCATCTTCCTCTGTCACACCAACCACCTGCATGTCCTCTCTCACCACATCCATAAACCTTATTTTAGGCCTTCTTCTTTTCCTCTTACCTGGCAGCTTCATCCTTAGCATCCTTCTCCCAATATGCCCATCATCCCTCCTTAGCACATGTTCATAGGTTCATAGGAAGGTACTAGGCTATTGGCCCTAGGGCCTATATAAACCTAGCCAAAAAGTACCCTGGCTTTTGCCACCCAAGAAAATTATTTTCCTGTGCCACTGTCGAGCAGAGCCACTGAAGTGATCCCTGGGGGTGAATTTCCTACTTCCCATCCAATCATCAAGATTTTTCTTGAAGAGTGCTAATGAGGAGCTTTGTTTGATATAGATAGGTAGTTTGTTCCAGAGTATGGGAAGTCTCTGGGATAGGAATCTATCCCTCCAGCATGTTCTGTTTATTGTGGTGACAAGGTTTAGGTCCCTAGAGCGTGTAGCTCGGAGGGATTGGGATTTCTTTAAGTGGAGCATGTCCAACAGCTCTGGGTTTGACATAGCTTTGTGTGTTAGGCAGAGATCGCCTCTGAGTAGGAGATATGCGATGGAGTAAAGCTACAGTTTTTTGAGACGGTCTGCATAGGGCATCTCTTTGAGGCTGGTAGTCCTCTTTGTGAGGTATTTCTGTGGCCTTTCCAGTTGTTGTAGATGACTTGTGAGGAACATACCAAAAGGGGCATTGTACTCTATAATGGGTCTAATGAGTGACGAGTAGAGGGGAACAATGACCTCTTTTTTCCTGGATGAGAAACCTTTTATAATGAGGTGTGCCACATAGAAGGATTTCCTGACTACTGTGGTGATGTGATTATCAAAGGAGAGACTACTGTCCACCTGTGTCCCAAGGTCTCTTATCACACTTTCGGTGTTAATTAGACTACCGCCTATGTGGTAGTTCATGGGTACAGAGTTTTTACCAAAAGGGATGACAATGCACATTTTGGCATT
Source organism: Protopterus annectens (assembly GCF_019279795.1). Lineage (NCBI taxonomy): Eukaryota > Metazoa > Chordata > Ceratodontiformes > Protopteridae > Protopterus > Protopterus annectens. Next base: position 1,472,821,633 of record NC_056726.1, read on the forward strand.
GAGCTTGAGGCCATGGCTTTGACACCAGGCATCTGTCTCAGCGAGGCCCTTTTGTAGGATGTCCACATCTTTTGGGGTTTTGATTATGGTTCCTAGTTTGCAGTCATCTGCGAACTTCATTAGCCAAAGACCTTCTGTGTTAGCCTGTACTTCAGAGAAGTAGATAGCAAACAGGAGAGGACCCAGGACTGAACCATGTGGTACTCCACTCATCACTGGTCTGAAGTTGGATTTGGAGTCTGTTACTTTCACAGTGTGGGTTCTGTCAGTGAGCCAGTTGGCAACCCATCTTGTGACATAGGGATTTAAACCCAGTTTAGTGAGTTTATCTATAATTCCAGAGTGGGGGATGGTGTTGATAGCCTTGGCAAGATCTAGATAGGCTGTGTGAGCTACCTTACCCTCATCTACGGCTTTGGTGACTGCTTCAAAGAAGTCTATCAGGTTTAGGAGACATGATCTGCCTTTTACAAACCCGAACTGGGTGGGGTCCTGAGATTGGAGATTACCAATGTCATAGTTTATAAGTTCCATGATGATACATTCCATAGCCTTGCAGACCAGGCTCATTAGGCTAATGGGGCGGTAGTTTCTAGGGTCTGTGGTGGCTCCCCCTTTGTGAAGTGGGGTAACAGTCGCTGTGCGCCATTCAGTGGGCACATAGCCTGAGGTGAGGCTATGATTGAACATGGTACTTAGATGGGGTACCAGTTCGTTCTGTAGTTCATGTAGAACACAGCCTGGGATGTTGTCAGGTCCCATGGATGCTGTGTTCTTGGCTTTGGATAGTGTGTTCTTTACCTGTGCAGCCGTGATTACAGGAACTTTGCATTCTTCTGGTATAGAGATTGGCCCTTTAGGGAATGACAAAGGGTAAAGTTAGCACTGAACCTATCTGCCAGGATGTTGGCAATATCAGTTGGTTCTGTATATTTAGTGCCATTGTGATGTAACTCAGAGCAGATCTGATTGTTGCCATTGAGATTCTTGACATAACTATAGAATGCTTTGTGGTTGTCTTTAGAGTCAGTGGTGATTTTGTTTTTGTAACTAGCTTTGGACGATTTTATGAGGGATCTCAGCTTCTTACTAAGGCTGACCAGGGAGTTTCTCCAATCATGGGATTTTACTCTTTTTTGCAACAGTTTTTTTCTTCTGTTGTAGAGTTTGTTTATGGCAGGGGACCACAAGATTGGCTTCCTTTTTTTGGAGGATAGCATCTTGGTTCTGTTAGGGATTGCATGATCCATGCACTCGTGTAAGTGCTTATAAAGTGCATTTGTGTAGGATTCAGCAGTCATACCTCTATTGTCCATTAGCATGGGTGTCGTGAAGTTTGCCACTTCTGTCTTAAGAAGCGTGAAGTTGGCTTTGGAGAAATTTTTTACTGTGGTTTCCCTAATGGGGGGTGGGGGAGGGATGTGGATGTCTAGGGTAATTAGCTTGTGGTCGGATCTGACCAACAAGGAATTGACCTCTGATGTGGAGCACCGGTTGCCCATGTTGGTAATAAACAGGTCCAGGATATTGCTGCCCCTGGTGGGGGTGTGGATAAGTTGATCCAAGGCATTGGAATTTATGAATTCCAGAAAACATTGAGCACAAGAGTTGGTACATGAGTATTTTTCCCAGTTAATGGTGGTGTAGTAGAAATTGCCCATTATTAGGGTGTTAGGTTGTACCCTAATATTTTCCAGTGTATCAAGAAATGAGGAGTGGGAATCCTGGGGCATGGTGGGGGATCTGTAGCAAGCTACAATTTGAATTGCGGTCTTGCCCAGAGTTAGTTGCACTTGGATAATCTTGGATGCATTATGCTGAGCCACTAGCCTGGAGGTGTGGATATCCTTAATGAATATGGACACACCCCACCTTTAGTGTTTCATTCCAGGTTAGGTGGCCGAAAGGTGTGGTATGAATTATAGCCTGGTAATGCAGGGGTACTCTCTGGAGCCTTGAACCAGGTCTCTGTCACTGCACAGATGTCGATGTTCTCCATTTTAAGGAGTGCCTCGAGTGAGTGCATTTTGAGGTTTAGACTTCTAGCATTGAGTAGCAATACCCTCAGATTCTTCTTGCTTGTACCTGTTACGGTGGTGAATTTGTCATTTGAACCTTGCCTAAAAAAGGCACTATAGGGGTGGCTAGAGCCTTAGCCAGTATCTGGAATCCCAGGGGCGACAGATGCAGGCCATCTCTGGCAAAGCATCATAGTTTTTTGATCATGTTATCCCAGGCAGACAGATACTGGATCCCCTTAGAATGACACCAGAAGCTTAGCCAATTGTTAAAGTCAATCAGTTTGTCCTTGTACTGTGGTATAATTCTGGGTGATGGCAGGATGCTACTCAGAGCTAGGGTCATACCTGTCTGGGCTAAAAGATCAGACAGCACCTCCATGTCCATTTTCATGTAGTCCAGGGAGGTACGTCTCAGGTCATTCACACCAACATGGACAATGACAGAGTTATATTTGTACTTGTTGTGGAGTGACCTGAGTGCATGCGTTATGTTGTGGATCCTGGCACCCGACAGGCAGCTGACAGTAACTTTCTCCTTGTTTAGCCTGGTGAGTGGAACATCAGTGTGCCTGACTATAGCATCACCAATGACTAGAGTATTGGGTATGTTGTTATGCCTTATGGGCTGTGGTTGAGTGGCACACTGAGTTTGTGAGCTATGTGTCATTTGGGTTGTGTTGGGGGGGGGGGTGGAGGTTGCTTCTGTTTCTGCTTTGGAGGTCCCTGTTGCTTGGGCAGGTTTTTACTGAAAGCTTCTGTGAATGTCGGTGTGTGTTTTGTGTTTCTATGTGTGCGTTTTGGTGGTGTAGGTTTTGAGGGACTATGTGCTGAGTGTGGTGTGGTGCAAGTGTTTACCTTCTCCTCTTAACTGTCTAGTCCAGTCTTAGGTGAAGAGAGCTTTGCTTCCAGTTTGGCTATATAAGTGCATCTCTCACAGGTTCTAGTGTTGGGTGATATGAGGAGAGGGTTGTCTGTGTACATGAGGCAATTGCTGCATTGCACCAAGATGCCCAGATTCATCAGGTAGACAGGAGAAAACACTGGGAGCTGACCTTTAGACATGCCTGGATAGGTGCTTATTTGTTAAGTACTAGAAACTGTTTTCCTCTAGACAGTGAGGAAAGTTGAGTGCTGTAGTAATTTGTAGCTTATTTAGTGCTTACAGTAAGTTCTGAACAAGTGCTGAGCTCAAAGAAACAGACTTGAGTGCTGAAACAAAAAAACTGACTAGTTCTAAGAAACAAAATTAAGCTAGAAGGCTTTCTTCCAACACAGAAAGGCTTGGGGGCTTAGAAGTCCACAAATAGTCCTGGACACAGCAAATCTGTATCCAGACTAGACTACCCACAGGAAAGGCAGGAAACAAGGTTAGAATTTTTATTTATTTATTTTTTTTAGTGGAAAGAGAGAAAGGAGGAGCAGAAGCTAAGCTGATTGGCCTTCTCAAATGTTCTCCCTGTATTACGGAGAATGAGGTAATGACACTAGACTGGGAGGAGGGTCCCAGATCAAATTTACAGTAGGGGCGGGCAGCTGCAAAGCCACCAACTATAAGATCAGATACCAATAGGAAAGGAGGGCGGGAGACAAATTGCAGACATGTTTCTCACAGTAGAAAAGCAGCAGTGAGCCTTTAAATGAAAGTTTTAAACAGCTAAAGGAGCCTCTAGATAAAGCTTTTAACTGCAAACAAGTTATCAGAATCAAACAACTCAGCAGATGCTTAATAAAAGTGGACAATTTCCAGTTAATACTTCACACACAGTGAAACTAGCTAGAAAAATATACAGTAGGCAAAGTGCTATAAATAACTTGAAGAAATAAGCAAAAAAACAGGATACTTAATGTTATATATTATAGATCCGAGTTTGCTCAGTGTCCTTCCTTCGATTAGCTCAGTGTGAACTGGCAGAAACACTCACAACTTAAATTCTTAGGTAACAGAAAGTTGAAACCTGAGACAACTTTTAAGAAGAAAAAGCTCAAACGAACCAATGAGGTGCTTAATCTAAGCTGTAGTCCAGGTGACCTCAGTCAGCCAATGACCTTAAACAATTCTCTCTCACTGAAATGCCTGATGGCTTTGGCTAAACCAAGATGTCCCTGAACATGTGCTCAGGCACACAGCCTCCACAAACACTAAGCCCAAACACAAGCCTGAATATGGACAATGCTACAAATATCCACACTACTTAGAAACAAACAGCAGAAATGTTTCTCACAGCAGAAAAGCAGCAGTGAGCCTTTAAATGAAAGTTTTAAACAGCTAAAGGAGCCTCTAGAGAAAGCTTTTAACTGCAAACAAGTTATCAGAATCAAACAACCCAACAGATGCTTAATAAAAGTTGACAATTTCCAGTTAATACCTCACACACAGTGAAACTAGCTAGAAAAATATACAGTAGACAAGTGCTATAAATATAAATAATTCGAAAAAAATAAGCAAAAAAACAGGATACTTAATGTTATATATTATAGGAGTTTGCTCAGTGTCCTTCCTTCGATTAGCTCAGTTTCCAAACTGATGCAATCTTGCCTCTCTGGCTTTGTCTCCAAACCTTCCAACCTGGGCTGACCCTCTCATATTCCTAATCCTGTCCACCCTCATCACACCCAGTGCAAATCTTAGCATCTTTAACTCTGCCACGTCAAGCTCTGACTCCTGCCTTTTTGTCAATGCCACTGTCTCCAACCCATATAACATAGCTGGTTTCACTACCCTCTTGTAGACATTCCCTTTCACTCTTACTGGTACTCATCTGTCACAAATCACTTCTGACACTCTTCTCCATCCACTCCACCCTGCCTGTACTCTCTTCTTCACCTCTCTTCCACACTCTCCATTATTCTGAACTGTTGATCCCAAGTATTTAAACTCATCCACCTTCGCCACCTCTACTCCCTGCATCCACGGGGACTCCTGTCTCTGATCTCATCTGTCAACCTGTCCATCACCATTGCCAATAAGAAAGGGCTCAGAGCTGATCCTTAATGTATTCTCACCTCCACCTTAAATGCATCCATCACTCCCACTGCAGACCTCATCGCTGTCACACTACCCTCGTACATATCCTGTACCACTCTTACATACTTCTCTGACACTCCCGACTTCCTCATACAATACCACAACTCCTCTCTAGGGACCCTGTCATATGCTTTCTCTAAGTCCACAAAGACACAATGCAACTCCTTCTGACCTTCTCTGTACTTCTTCATCAACACTCTCAGAGCAAACATCGCATCTGTAGTGTTCTTTCCTGCCATGAAACCATACTGCTGATCACTAATCATCACCTCCCTTCTTAACCTAGCTTCCACTACTCTTTCCCATAACTTCATGCTGTGACTGATCAATTTAATCCCTCTGTAGTTACTCACCTATAAACCTATAATTAAAAAAAAATCATCTGTTTCTTTTTTTACTCAAAAACAATTGAATATTTTGCAAAATAGCAAAATGAAATGTGATGCACAGGGAGAGGAATTCAAAGACACAAGCAACACTGACTAAACAGTGTGATATGCATATGATGGAATAAAGGCATGCAAATGAATGTCATCAAGCTAATGAAGACCATTACCTTGGAACATGGTGCCATCAAACATGGAAAAATATACAAATTTAGCAGGAAGAGTAGTGGTACTCAACAATTCCAAACAGTGGGATTTTATACTGGGATTTTATAGTGAGCAGGAGCTCCACCAGTAGTATGATATTGGGAATAACATTAGCCAAGTAACATGAGCTACTGGCCACTTTTGCAGTCAGTAGCCCTAATGTTTTATATCATCGGCTTCATTAGTGGCTGACATGCAATCATATCTGTGACAAGGACATTGTCGACCACTGCCATATGGAGAGAAACAACACACACTGGTGTAAATAGACATGCCCAACCCTGTGGACATGGAGGTTTACACCAGGGTTTGTAAAACACTAACCAAATTGCTACAGGGACCTTCCATCATTCAGCAGAGCAGAGGACATCTTAGGAGATTTGTAGGCATCAACCTTACAGATTTTACACTGGCTCCAGGCCATTATCCTGCAACATGTGGGTGGGCATTTATGTTTTCCAAGGACAGCAGAGGAGAGAACCACCAGTATGCACACACTATACAACATAGTTCTTTCTCTGAGGTCCTGGGAGACATTAATTGCACCCACATTGTCATCAAGGCCCCACTTTCTTCACATGGTATATATCAACCAGAAGAGCTTCCAGATTATTAACTGCCAAGTGATGTACAGTATACGTGGTATTATATATAGTGTGTCTGTTTGCTATCCAGGCAGTTCCCACAATTACCACATCTGGCAAATACATAACTTCTACCAGTGTTTCACATGTGGTAATATTTTACAGGGTCATCTAGTTGGTAGGCGCATACATTGCCAGCAACAGAGTCCCAGACACATTATTCCCATTGATGTAGACAGCAAGCACTTACAGTGATGTATACTGTTGCAAGTTTTATATAATGTAAAATGTACCTTGTAACTGTGGCTAATGACCCTCACTTGAACCCCTCAAACCATGGCTAAGATGGTGTATAACATCTCATATCCACAGGGATGGAGTATCATTGACATCCACTGATACTCCTTAAGGCACACTTCTACTTCTCTGGTACACCTGATGGTGCAGCACAGTGTGACATCTGCAGTCTGCTATTTATAGGAAACTCCTTTTATACAATATGGGAGAATGTAAGCAACTACAATGTGGAGATATCACATTGCTGCCTGGCAGACCTGTTACAGCATCAGGAGGAGGTGGCCACTGTGCAATCAGAAGAACTAGCTGCAGTGATACTCCATTCAAGGCAGATGCAGGAGAAAAACATTGTGGCACTGACAAACAGGCAACATTCAGTCAACAGCTGTGGGCCATGACAAGGATGTATTAATGCACTCAGGCTATGCACTACAGGTCATCACCCTGACAACTGGTCATCAGACTTTATTATACACTTCCAGGATAGAGGATTGGGCAGGGCACAGTTATTATTTGCATTTGTGGGGTGGAGGGTGCAGTGGCCAGTGACAGCAGTGCTACCATGTAGCCATAAATGTGGGACCATGTTGGAAGAAGTCAGGGATCACATCCTCCAGGGTTGGGGTAGTGTTTCCATGCTGCAAACTAGGTTTACTGTGTGGCCCTGCAATGTCAGTGATGGGTATGTGCTGTATGAATGATGGTGTATCAGTTTAAAAGCATATATTGGAACCCCTTTTTCCAATAGATGGACAACATCCACAATCCTAAACATGGTCATTATATGGCTCAAAAATACACTTAGTAGGCCAACAGGTGAGAGGAATGATGGGGAACTGTAAGACCCAGAATGGCCATATTATAGGCGAAGTCTGTCATGATCAGGGGTAACAAAACAATGGCGCAGTCTCTAAAGCAATGTATGCTACTTGGGCAAGCCTGGTCTGTGACCATCCACAACACATCTGGACCCATGCACATCTACAGTATACATTTGATAGAATCCTCATGGTTGCACCAAAGGATGCCAATTAGGCCATTACTTTCTTTAGCAGGCATGTTTGCTCCAGGTCCTTATATGCCATGTCACTCTACATGTGGCGCAGTTCATCCCACACTCCTTCCATTGGTTTCACGCCTTCATGCAAGCCAAGGAAGCACCCTCAACACCTCTGCCATGTTGGACATAGCAGTTGCCTGTGGTTGGATCATTGAACAGTGCACCTATTTGATACCAAGAGCAATACCCAGGTCATGGAATGTAGCCTGGGTGGGGTTGACGTGGACAGGATGTGCAGTGATAAACATTTGGATCCCAGAGGTTTGGCCTACCCTTCATGTCATTTATTGGGGATGTGTGTGTGTGCTCTCCAATGGTAGCACTGTTGGTATTGTCACTATGTCACCAGTCTATTTCATGTGCATGGTGCCAGCATTGTCATACATTACTGACCCACAGACATCACACATCTCCTGACCAGTTGTCCTGGACATGCTGCCACAGGAACCTCTGAGAGCAGAAAAATAATATAACTGCAGTAACCCTGGATCATATACCTCACTTCCTCTCACTGTGGTGCACAGATTGCTACAGATCATGTCAATGAATGGTATATGGGCACATACATTACTTATGGTACAGGATGGCTGTTACAGCCACAAGGTACCTGGAGAAGACATATACATGTGTTCTGATGGAAACAAAATCAATTTTCACACATGTTGGTCATGGAAATTAACATGTAAGCACTAACTCAGTACAACACTGACAACTAGGCAGTAGTCACCTGCCCATCTCCCATACCCAAGCCACTGCTGCAACTGAGGGATCTCTGATCTCCTGAGGTGGACTTTCCCCTGATGATGATGTCCTGTACCTTGACCTTGCCATACCATATCATATCAGTGACCCTGTGATGCATCTATACTAATATCCAGTTATGGCAATCTACTGCACTGATGTCCTACTCGACTCCTTGATGCACCTAGTCTCAGAAAGTCTTGTCACCTTTAGCCATATGCATGCTTGTGCATGGGGGGGGGGTCTGTGTAGGGCCCACAGTATCACATTGTCTCTTGTGGCGAAAATTTGCAGCCATTTCTGTTTGGTATGACCCTGGACATGGCATTTACACTTGTGGGTTACAGGTGTAGGCTAGTGAGAGCACATGACTATCATTATAAGACTTCTAAGTCTCAGAACTATATCCTTGCCTTCATTTACTGGCTATACACCTGTCTGCTAATAGCCTGTGACCACTCCCACCTTGCCCCATCCTGACCTCAGGAGTGGTAATGTTACCAATACTCACTGTAGAACAGAGTGTATGTGCTGTACCTTTAAAAAGCATTTCAAAGACTGAATATGCATATAAATCGTAAGCACATACTAGTTTCAGTGCCATTTTGAGAGTGCAGCCTGAGAGTGAGCATGTATGAATATAATAGCTAGTTTTATATAAGTTTATCTGAACTAAAGGCATTAAGCCTCAATCCTGATGTGTTTGTATATAATAAAGCTGCTTGAACAGAACCCACAAAGACTCATCTATTACATCCTGACTAGACGAGTGACATGGTGTCAGAACCGGGATTGCAGAGGCTGCTTTCCAGAGCTATGAGGTGCAGAGTTAACAGGGAAGGTAAACTAAGAAAACGAGCATGAGAAAGGGCCAGAAAAGAACAAAAGGGAATGAAAATTGTACAGACAGTTTATTTTATAAAAAGATATAAAATGGAGCATTCCAAGGGCACAAATCCCATTATTAAACAAGCGAGAGGCACACAAAGTTTAATAATTAAATGAAATGTTTAAAATTAAGATATCTGATGATCAGAAAAGCACAGAAGGGTTTTGGAATTACCTCAGAATTGCAAAACGGGCATGTTTAAAGCAAAATGAGCACTTGAAGAGTACAACAGGCATGGAAAGTGATTAAACAAACATTATAAGGGCAAAAAAGGGTACACTGAGCATAAATAAAGCAAGGTGGCTGCAGTAGTTTTTGGTAAAGTATTGTGTTTTGGCATAACTACTATTTTGTATTGTATTTAGGGCATAACTATTGTTATTTGAAGTATCTCAAAGTATGTAAAAGTGCTTACAGTGTGTGCTTATTATTGTGCATGTATGCCAAAGAGTTTATTTGTGTGCAAAGTGCAACTATTCGTGACGTACAGTCAAAATATAGCCATTTCGAAAAGTTTCTTGTGCTGGGTGTTTCCATTCGCAAAGTGACACCATTACAGAATGTTTCTAGCACTGTAAAGAATTATCTCGCAAAGTACCACCATTTTGGGGAAGTTTCAGTGTGTTGTGTGCTATTTATTCACAAGGTGCAGTTACTTCAAAATGTTTCTTACTCTGAGCTTCTTTTGCCTAGTTCATTCGCACAGTGCAGTTAGTTTGAAATGTTTCTTACACTGATAAGAGATGATTTATTACAGTACAGTAATTTCAAGAGTATTACAGTGCCTGAGAGAGTTATTTCACAAAGTTCAGTTATTCAAAGGCTTGCTGTGCTATTGGGCATAGTTACAAATATTGATATAATTTCTGTTGAACAACTCAATGTGGCCAGTAGTGCAAAACTTGCTGCTTATGGAGGTGAAGAAATTCAAACCAAAGGCTCAGTAGTGTTTTCATGTTAATTAGCTAGGAATGGTTACAGCTTGTTATTCTATGTAGTCCGAAGACCTGTGCAGTCATTATTGGGTCTCAGAGACAGTTTGAGAATGAATTTGCTTTCTTTTACCAAAGTTCATCATATAAGCACATATCCTAGTTCCAATTTTACTGAAGCCATTTTTTCAGAGTATGCTGATATTTTTGATGACAAGTTGGGCAAACTTCCAGTTGTGTATTCTATGGAGTTAGACCCAGAGGTCAATCCAGTAGTCAGACCAGCTAGAAAAGCTCCAATAGCTATACGGGATAAAGTCAAGGCTCAGATGGATAAAATGGTAAAGCAAAGTGGAATTTGTCCAGTTATAGAACCAACTGAATGGATGTCGTCCATGGTAGCAGCCCACAAGAAAGGCTCATATGAAGTCAGAATATGTACTAAAGAGACCACATCATCCAAGGCGTACAGGAAGTTGCAGCCCTAATACCAAATGCCACTGTTATTTCTGTCTTGGATGCAAAAAGTTCATTTTGGCAAGTGATGCTTGATGACAAATCCTCATTACTGATTACTTTCAGTACCCCGTTTGGCAGATACAGATTCCTGAGGATGCCATTTGGAATAAATTCTGCAAGTGAAGTCTTTCAGTGTGCAATGGAGCAGATTTTTTCAGGTTATCCTTTATGCCATAGTAGTAGATGATTTATTGGTTAGAGGCAATGGTGAAGCAGAGCATGACAGAAACCTTAAGAAAGTTCTAGACAGAGCATGTGAAGTAAACTTAAAGCTCAATTCTCTGAAGTGCAAATTCAGACTACCAGAAGTTACATACATAGGTCATTTATTTACCAGCAGTGGTTTGTGACGAGAACTGTCCAAGCAAGCAGCCATTCTTGAGATGCCAGCTCCAGATAATGTTCAAGCTCTACAATGTTTTTTGGCATGGTCAACTATTTAGGCAAATTTATACCAGAATCTAGTGACTTGACAGCACCTTTGAGAGAGCTCATGCACAAAAATGTTATATGGTCTTGGCTGGAACAGCACCAGAAAGTGTTTGAAGACCTTAAGCAGAAAATTGACACCTAACCTACATTAAGATACTATGATGTCAATAAACCAGTCACTCTTTCCTGTGATGCTTCAAAATTTGGTCTTGATGCAGTTATTCTTCAAGAAGTCAGACCAGTAGCTTATGCATCTAGATGTCTTACCCAAGTTGAAATTCAATATGCTCAAATTAAGATATATATATGTTCAGTTGCATGATTATATTTATGGTCAAGCTATTCAGATTGAAACTGGTCACCAACCTCTAGTTACTATCTTACAGAAGCCACTGCAGTCAGCCCCACTGAGATTACAAAGAATGATGCTCAACTTACAAAAGTACAACTTTAGAATGGTCTATACAAAAGGCAAACATCTTTATCTAGCTGATACCTTATCCAGATTGCCCAGAAATACAATGAAACAGTTTGACACAGAGAATTTTGACTTAAACGTAACGGAAGTATGTACTTTTTCTACCACGAGACTTGATGAGCTGAGAGAGCATACAAAGACTGATCAAATTTTTCAAAAGCTCATCTACTACATTAATGTTTGATGGCTGTCAAAACAATTTAGTGTACCACCTGAAGTGCAAACTTATTTTCCTTACAGAGATGAGATGTTGATGGAAGATTGCATTATTTTCAAAGGTCCTAAAATTGTTGTTCCTGCTTCCTTACACTTGAATATATCCCAATTTTGCATCGTGGTCACCCAGGTTCCAAATCTACCAAAAGAAGGGCAAGAGACCTAGTATTTTGGCCTGCTCTAGTGAAAGACATTGATAAAGTACTTTCTTCTTCAGTGTGCAATAGTACTAAACCACATTTGCAAAGAGAACCACTTCAGCTAAGTTCCTGAACTACCTTGGTCAACAGTAGCCACTGATAAATTTGAGTGGAACAATCAGCATTACTTAGTATTGGCAGACTCTTATTAGAACTAGTTTCAGATCGATTTACTACCTAATCTAACATCCACTGCTGTTATCACTAAGCTGAAATGTAATTTCTTAACCCATGGTAATCCACACAAAGTTATTTCTAACAATAGTACTCGATTTATTTGTCAGTTGTTTTGGAAATTTGCAAAAGAATGGTACTTTGTACATATTACTAGTAGTCCTGAACATCCACAGTCAAATGGACTAGCTAAACGTGCAGTACAGAGTGCAAAGCAGTTACTTGAAAGGTCAAAGCATGACAATATGGATGTCTTTTTGAATTTACTTAATCTCAGAAACATATCCTGTGACAATATACTTGGCTCACCTGCTCACAGACTTCTACCCAGGCAAACCAAAACAACACTGCCTATTAGTTCCAGCTTTTTGAGGCTTAAAGCTAAGAATAACAGAATTATTAGAGCCTAATTATTCAGGAAGCATTCTTTCCAAAAGTCCAGTAATGATAAATCGAGCAGATTTCTTCATGTACTGAAAGAAAGATAGAGAGGAGACAAACAGTGAAAGGTTTCGACCGGATTGGTCGAGTAACAAGTGTATGTACCAAGCCAAGATCCTACTTCATAGAATCTGATGGTGTGGAGTACAGGAGAAATGACAGACATCTTCTTCCTGTACCAGAATCAATATCACAGCATTGTCCTTGAGATACAGACTCTAGATCTCAGAGCTACCCGGACAATGTTCCTGCTCCAGAATTGTGTCTTGACTTCTCCTTCTATTCCTGCTGATGTTCTTGATGTCCCTAAGGTTGAACATTCACTAAAGACAGTCCTAGTTGCTAAATCTAATTTAAAATTTTATGTCAGATGATTTGGTTGTATTTTCAGACCTAGTGTGAAATACACAGCAACCTAGACATAATTGTTTATATGTATTTAGTTTTGTATAATTGCATGACAAAGAATTATTTGTACTGATTGCATGTCAGTTAACGTTGTCAACATTGCATGACTTATTTCTCAAAGAGGGAGGATGTAGAACAGAGAGTGTGTGTGTGTGTGCGTGTGTGTGTGTGTGTGTGTGTGTGTGTGTGTGTGTGTGTGTGCATGTCTGTGCGTGCGTGTGTGTGTGTGTGTGCGTGTGTGTGTGTGTGTGTGTGTGTGTGTGTGTGTGTGTGTGTGTGTGTGTGTGTGCGTGTGTGTATGTGTGTGTGTGTGTGTGTGTGTGTGCTGTACCTTTAAGAAGTGTTTCAAGAACTGAATATGCATATAAATAGCAAGCATGTGCTAGCTTCAGTGCCATTTTGAGAGTGCAGCCAGAGAGTGAGCATTTATGAATGTAATAGCTAGTTTGTATGTCATTTTATCTGAGTTAAAGTCATTAAGCCTCAATCCTGATGTGTTTGTACATAATAAAGCTGCTTGAACAGAACTCACAAAGACTCATCTATTACATCCTAACTAGATGAGTGACACTCACCTAGCAGTGTTGTATACATCCTGTGCAGCTCCCACTACACATGCTTATGATGTGACCTCTGTACAGTATTATCATTTCCCATGATGTATATCTTACAGTCTGTGTGTTTAGGCCAGAGTGTGGCCCCACCCCCTGCTGGTCCATGTTATATGTTCTCTTTCATGGTGAACCACACCACAACTGAGTAGTAACCTGGCATGCACTTGTGCTTTATTCTCTATCAAGGTGAGTTCCTCCTCACGGGCAATAACCTGTTATGCTCTTCTTTAAAGTTGTCTCACCCAATGTACTATTTGCTGTCTGTCTTTGTTTCTTCCATGCACCATGTATGCTCAGTGCACAGCTGAGGCACATTAACAGTTGTCTTACCTTCTATAATGATGCTTTATCACTGTATAAACTGTCTTCTGCTAAATTCCTGTTCCAAACGTGCTTGTCTTAATATAGTGCCCCACAATATGGCACCCATACTTTTTATTATGCAACAACATGCCTTCTAGTATGGTGATTATGATAATGAGGTAACTTAGAAGGGTCATCTTTGAATCACTGAAACAATACACTGCATAATCACCCACAGGGAATGCTATTATGGTCATCTCTATCCATTCTTGGGCAACATGGTCATAGGTTCATAGGTTCATAGGTTTATACTAGGATATCTGCCCTAAGGCATTTATAAGCCTAGCCCAAAGTTTTGTGGCTTACGCCACCCCTTATGTTAAAAAATACTCTGCCCATTAGTTTGTTGTGCCTCTGTCCAGCAGTGACACCGAGATGATTCCTGGGGTAAACCTACGATCTCCCATCCACCGGTCAAGATTTCTCTTGAACAGAGCCAGCGAGGTGCTCTGCCTCACATGGACCGGGATTTTATTCCACAGCATAAGGAGTCTCTGGGTGACAAATCTATCCCTCCAGCATGTCCTATTTATATCCGTGCTAAGGTTTAAGTCGCTTGCTCTAGTGGATCTGGTAGATTTGGATTTTTTGAGGTGGAGCATGTCCATTAATTCCGGGTTGGACATGGCCTTGTATGTCAGGCACAGGTCACCTCTGAGCAGGCGGTATGCGACTGAATAGAGCTGGAGTTTCTTCAGTCTGGCAGCATATGACAGATTTTGGAGTCCCTTTATCCTTTTGGTGAGGAACTTTCATCTCCACGCTATGCTCAATCATAGACAATGCAAAGTCCAGAGCACCACCTCTCTGTGCTAGTTATCTATCTCTTTTTGCCTTACAGCAGCTACAGAGCTTCCATTTAACAGGGAGGCCTGTCTATGGAGATATGTTGGGCTTTTTAAGTGGTATTTACAGTACACCCATTTCTGCCATGTAAATTTGAAATCCAGTTTGTCTTACGCATCTGCACAAATGTGTTGTATTTTTTCTCTTTCCAGTTTTATTTATTTTATTTATGCATTTATCCTTATAGTCTCCATCCAAACACTAACTGTTTAGCTGTGATGAGGATACAGAGTACAACCAACCACCTAGACATTCTCCAGCCAGCACGTCGCATATTTGGTCACCAGAATCCATCAGGTCTGTCTCTCAACAGGTGGATTGAAAACTATCCTGCTGAAGGTGACATGGAAGGGTAATTTAATAATCTACATGTCTACCTCTCAGAAAGGGGTGGAGACTTCTCATCTGAAGGGGTCCCCATGGTCACCCAGCATCATGTACAGCAACTAAGTCATGTCCAAAGTGAGTCAGCAACTGAAATCTAATAATGGTACTTTCCAAAACCTCTTCATGCAGCTGATAAAGTTGCATGAGTGACTGACCTGATTATTAAACCGACAGAGGCAGATTGTGTCCGTGATGTTAATGACAAAGGTGACTGGCGTCTGGATGGATTCCCCTGTAGGGCAGTCAGACAGGCTGGCTGCACACTGTTTTTTCCCCAGTTATGGTGTTCTCCTTCTTTATGTGTCACAACCCATACCCAGTCTATAGTCCAATCCGCCTCATTATAAGCTCTCCTCCGTCTGTTTGCATGCCTCCACTGTTGTCCCCATATTTCTGTGCATAATACACACATCTGTTTCTGTCTTAGCTTTGTGTTGGTTTCTCTTTTCTACTACTTTCCTGTTCCCTCTTTCTTTCCCATACATGCATCTTACTACCGTATGCACATATCCTACTTCTTTCATGATGTAAAACATGCATCTTAAGTACTGTATGCACATACTCTACTTCTTTCATGATGCAAAACATGCATCTTACTACTGTATGCACATACCCAACTTTTTTTCAATGATATAAGGGTGGGAGGATGACATAATTGTTAAGGTGTTTACCTTAAAGACACAAGGTGTAGGGTTTGATTCTCACATGGGGTAATTGGCTAGGCTTTAAATGTCCGAAAAGGGCGGTTAGCCTAGCACTAACCTATGAACCTATAAAACATGCATCTTACTACCGTATGCATATACCTTACTTCTTTCATGACGTAAAACATGCATCTTACTACCGTATGCACATACCCTACTTCTTTCATGATGTAAAACATGCATCTTCCTACCGTATGCACATACCCTACTTCTATCATGATGTAAAACATGCATCTTCCTACCGTATGCACATACCCTACTTCTTTCATGCTGTAAAAAATGCATCTTACTACCGTATGCACATACCCTACTTCTTTCATGCTGTAAAACATGCATACCCTACTTCTTTCATGCTGTAAATCATGCATCTTACTACTGTATGCATATACCCTACTTCTTTCATGATGTTAAACATGCATCTTACTACTGTATGCACATACTCTACTTCTTTCATGATGTAAAACATGCATCTTACTACCGCATGCACATACCCTACTTCTTTCATGATGTAAAACATGCATCTTCCTACCGCATGCACATACCCTACTTCTTTCGTGATGTAAAACATGCATCTTCCTACCGTATGCACATACCCTACTTCTATCATGCTGTAAAACATGCATCTTCCTACCATATGCACATACCCTACTTCTTTCATGCTGTAAAAAATGCATCTTACTACCGTATGCACATACCCTACTTCTTTCATGTTGTAAAACATGCATCTTACTACCGTATGCACATACCCTACTTCTTTCATGCTGTAAAACATGCATCTTTCTACTGTATGTATATACCCTACTTCTTTCATGCTGTAAAACATGCATCTTACAACCGTATGCACATACCCTGCTTCCTTTATGATGTAAAACATGCATCTTACTACCGCATGCACATACCCTACTTCTTTCATGATGTAAAACATGCATCTTCCGACCGCATGCACATACCCTAATTCTTTCATGATGTAAAACATGCATCTTCTTAAAACATGCACATACCCTACTTCTTTCATGATGTAAAACATGCATCTTCCTACCGCATGCACATACCCTACTTCTTTCATGATGTGAAACATGCATCTTACTACCGTATGCACATATCCTACTTCTTCCATGATGTAAAACATGCATCTTACTACCGTATGCACATGCCCTACTTCTTTCATGATGTAAAACATGCATCTTATTACCGCATGCACATACCCTACTTATTTCATGATGTAAAACATGCATCTTGCAACTGCATGCACATATCCTACTTCTTTCATGATGTAAAACATGCATCTTCCTACCGTATGCACATACCCTACTTCTATCATGATGTAAAACATGCATCTTCCTACCATATGCACATACCCTACTTCTTTCATGCTGTAAAAAATGCATCTTACTACCATATGCACATACCCTACTTCTTTCATGTTGTAAAACATGCATCTTACTACCGTATGCACATACCCTACTTCTTTCATGCTGTAAAACATGCATCTTTCTACTGTATGTACATACCCTACTTCTTTCATGCTGTAAAACATGCATCTTACAACCGTATGCACATACCCTGCTTCCTTTATGATGTAAAACATGCATCTTACTACCGCATGCACATACCCTACTTCTTTCATGATGTAAAACACGCATCTTCCTTCCGCATGCACATACCCTACTTCTTTCATGATGTAAAACATGCATCTTCCTACCGCATGCACATACCCTACTTCTTTCATGATGTAAAACATGCATCTTCTTAAAACATGCACATACCCTATTTCTTTCATGATGTAAAACATGCATCTTCCTACCGCATGCACATACCCTACTTCTTTCATGATGTGAAACATGCATCTTACTACCGTATGCACATGCCCTACTTCTTTCATGATGTAAAACATGCATCTTACTACCGCATGCACATATCCTATTGATTTCATGATGTAAAACATGCATCTTACTGCCGTATGCACATACTTTACTTCTTTCATGATGTAAAGCATGCATCTTACTACCGTATGCACATACCCTAGTTTTTCATGATGTAAAACATGCATCTTACTACCGTATGCATTTACCCTTCTTCTTTCATGCTGTAAAACATGCATCTTACTACTGTATGCACATACCCTACTTCTTTCATGATGTAAAATATGCATCTTACTACCGTATGTATATACTCTACTTATTTCATGATGTAAAACATGCATCTTATGGTAATAAGCACATACCCTACTTCTTTCATGATGTAAAACATGCATCTTACTAATGTATGCATTCACCCTACTTCTTTCATGATGTAAAACATGCATCTTACTACCGTATGTATATACTCTACTTCTTTCATGATGTAAAACATGCATCTTACTTTCGTATGCACATACCCTACTTCTTTCATGATGTAAAACATGCATCTTACTACCGTATGCACATACCCTTCTTCTTTCCTGATGTAAAACATGCATCCTACTAACGTATGCACATACCCTACTTCTTTCATGATGTAAAACATGCATATTAATACCATATGCACATACCCTACTTATTTAATGATGTAAAACATGCATCTTACTACCGCATGCACATATCCTATTGATTTCATGATGTAAAACATGCATCTTACTACCGTATGCACATACACTACTTCTTTCATGATGTAAAACATGCATCTTACTACCGTATGCACATACCCTAGTTCTTCATGATGTAAAACATGCATCTTACTTCCGTATGCATTTACCCTTCTTCTTTCATGCTGTAAAACATGCATCTTACTACTGTATGCACATAGCCTACTTTTTCATGATGCAAAACATGCATCTGACTACTGTATGCACATACCCTGATTCCTTCATGATGTAAAACATGTATCTTACTACCGTATGCACATACCCTACTTCTTTCATGATGTAAAACATGCATCTTACTACCGTATGCACATACCCTACTTATTTCATGATGTAAAACATGCATCTTACTACCGCATGCACATACCCTACTTCTTTCATGATGTACAACATGCATCTTACTGCTGTGTACACATACCCTACATCTTTCATGATGTAAAACATGCATCTTACTACCGTATGCACATACCCTACTTCTTTCATTATGTAAAACATGCATCTTACTACCGTATACACATACCCTACTATTTTCATGATGTAAAATATGCATCTTACTACTGTATACACATACCCTACTTCTTTCATGATGTAAAACATGCATCTTCCTACCGCATGCACATACCCTACTTCTATCATGATGTAAAACATGCATCTTACTACCATATGCACATACCCTACTTCTATCATGATGTAAAACATGCATCTTACTACCGTATGCACATACCCTACTTCTATCATGATGTAAAACATGCATCTTACTACCATATGCACTTACCCTACTTATATCATGATGTAAAACATGCATCTTACTACTGTATGCATATACCCTACTTCTTTCATGATGTGAAATGTAATAAAAATTGTTTGACTACTTCCGTCTGTTACCTATGTGTTCCTCTGTTTGTACTTGCCCCATTTCTGATTTTTATATAGGTTCATAGGTTTATACTAGGCTATCTGCCCAAGGGCATTTATAATCCTAGCCCAGAGTTTTGTGGCTTTCGCCACCCCTTTAGTTTGGAGGATACTATGCCCATTATTTTGCTGTGCCTCTGTCAAGCAGTGACACTGAGATAATCCCTGGGGTATATCTGTGATCTCACATCCGTTGGTCAAGATTTCTCTTGAACAAAGCCAGCGAGGTGCTCTGCCTCACATGTACCGGGATTTTGTTCCACAGCATGGGGAGTCTCTGGGTGATGAATCTGTCCCTCCAGCACGTCCTATTAATAACCGTGTCAAGGTTTAAGTCTCCCGCCCTTGTAGTTCTGAGGGATCTAGATTTTTTGAGGTGAAGCATGTTCATCAATTCTGGGTTGGACATGGCCTTGTATGTCAGGCACAGGTCACCTCTGAGCAGACGGTAAGCGACTGAATAGAGCTGGAGTTCTTTCAGTCGGGCAGCATAGTACATATTTTTGAGACCCTTTATCCTTTTGGTGAGGAACTTTTGGGGCCTTTCCAGTTGCTGCAGGTGTCGTGTCAGATACATTCCGAATGGGGCATTGTACTCAATCATTGGTCTGATGAGTGATGAGTACAGGGGGACGATGACCTCCCTTGATCTAGATGTGAATCCCTTCATGATCAGGTGGGCAATGTAGAAGGTCTTCCTAACTACTTTGGCAATGTGAGTGTCAAACGAAAGGTTACTGTCAACCTGGGTACCCAGATCCCTGATAACCTCTTCTGTGCTTAGTGGGTTGCCACCTATATGGTAGCTAGGGGTAACCTTGTTTTTCCCAAAGGGTATGACTATGCATTTTTTGGCGTTTAACTTTAGGCCATGGCTCTGGCACCAGTTATCCATTTCTATAAGACCCTTCTGAAAGATATCTGTGTCAGATGTGTTCTCAACTATGGCGCCCAGTTTGCAGTCATCTGCAAATTTTGTCAGCCATAATCCTCCTGTGTTTGCTTGTACTTCTGAAAAGTAGATGCCGAACAGGAGTGGGCCCAGGACTGAGCCCTGTGGGACACCACTTGTGACAGGCTTTGAGTCTGACATGGCGCCAGCAACTCTGACCCTGTGGGTTCTGTCACTTTGCCAGTTTGCAACCCATCTTGTGACATATGGGTTTACATTTAAGCTGATGAGTTTTTCAATGATACCTGAGTGGGGTATTGTGTCGAAAGCCTTTGCCAGGTCAAGGTAGGCTGTGTGGACTGCCTTTCCCTCATCAATGGCCTTGGTTTCTGTTTCGAAAAAGTCAACCAAGTTTAAAAGGCATGATCTGCCTTTGACAAAGCCAAACTGGGTTGGATCCAAAGTCTGCAAGTCCCCTATGTCCTTATTTATGAGTTCCATTATGATCCTCTCCATAGCTTTGCAGATCAGGCTTGTCAAGCTGATGGGACGGTAATTTCCAGGGTCGGTGGAGGCACCGCCTTTGTGAAGTGGGACCACAGTTGCCGTACGGCACTCCTTGGGCACGTATCCTGAGGTGAGGCTAAGATTAAACAGCTGCCCTAACTGCGGGTTTAATTCCTCATTGAGTTCATGGAGCACACAACCGGGGACACCATCTGGTCCCATGGATGCTGTGTTTTTTGCCTTGGAGAGAGCAGTTCTCACCTGGGAGTTAGAGATGTTTGGGGGGACTACAATCCTCTGGTATAGATATCTCACCTTTTGGGGGGGGGGAGTTTGCACTCAACCTGTCAGCCAGTATGTTGGCAATGTCTGTAGGTTCAGTAATTTTTACATCATTTTGAACTAATTCTGAGCATATCTGGGAGTTTCCTCCCAGGTTTCTAACATAGCTAAAGAAGGCCTTATGATTGTCTTTTGAGTCCTTAGCGACTTTTCTCTCAAAATTTGCCTTGGATGATTTTATGAGAGATCTTAGTTTTTTACTTATAATGATCAAAGGTGTCTTCCCTTTTAAGGATTTTGCTCTATCTTGTAGTAGCTTCCTCCTTTTGTTGTAGAGCTTGTTTATGGCTGGGGTCCACCAGACTGGACGCTTGCCTTTGGTACAAAGAGTCTTTGTTTTGTGTGGGATTGCCTGATCCATGCAGTCCTGTAGGTGCTGGTAGAAGGCATTTGTAAGTGATTCAGCGGTTTGAGTAATGGTTTCTGCAGGCTCGGGGGCCTTAAAAGAGACCACACCAGTCTTTAGAAGTGTGAAGTCGGCTTTTGAGAAGTTCTTCACTGTGGTCTTTTGTATCTCAGGTGGGGGCGGGATGTGGACTTCCTACTTTTCTCTCCATTTATATGATGGTGTGAGTTGGCACTTTGCTGTACTGATCCTCTGTGTCCTGCCCACATTACCCTTGTTAATGCTATGAAGCTCTTCACTGCATATGTCAATATACATGTCAGTAGGTATGCCATCTTACTGTTCCTCTCATGTCAGTCACTTTACCAACTATAGCCTGGGCACCTTGTGACAATTCGACAGTATCGTTGCTCCCACTAATGTGGTTTCTCCAATTTATCATGAGGGCTACTGCTACCGTTCTGATCCTAATCTATAGATAAGAAGCATCAGGCCACACTGTGCACTAACTTCGAGATTTATTGCTGTGTATGAATCTTTGCGAATACCCCCTACCATGAGTCTCACAAGAACAGTTCATTTCAATTATTGGCAAATGATATTCAGTTTTGGAAACAAAATGCTAATCACTATTGCTCTGTTGGATTTAGGCATGCAATGACAAACGGCTAACCTTTCAGTGCTTTAGGACTATAATGCATCTTCTGGGAGGAATTTAAAAGAAAATATTGGTCAATCTCTATGACCTGGTATCTTCAGGTTTGTACATGAGTAATCAGATTATTTTGGAGGAAAAAAGCTGTAACTCTAAGGGATCTTGAAGCCTTTTTGCAGTCCTGAACAATGATACAGATGTTTTATCAGTGGTGTTAATCATTAGCTTGTTACGTGTTAGCCCTTGTCATAAACTAAAAGGTTGGGATGAATTTCACTGAAAGGATTTAGTTTTTATCAGTTCCAAGTAGTATTGCAGTATAATATCATCAGTGTAAACTGTTGTATGAATTCTAGAAAGTTCCAGTGCTATACCACTGCTGGAAAACAAAACGGGATGAAGTCTGAGTACGGATCCCCTATGGGAGGCTGAAATAGAAAGTACCCTCAAAAGTGTACTTACCTCGAACGACATTGAATGACTTGCTTGTTGCTTGGCTAAAAGATGAGTGCATTGCATTCTAGCTTTAATGTCTTTTCAGAGAGAGAGAGAGACTACATCAGTCTGTTATTAACGCCTGCTTTCAATCTGTAAAACAGCCCTCATAAGTAGACCTGTCTTTTATATATTCATATATATTCTTATATACTGCCTATAACTTCTTAGGTGAATAAACATATTTCACCCTTTTCTAAGTAGAAACTGACTAGTTATTGACTGGTTTAGCTTGACTTGTTTGACATGTAATTTTTTGTATGGCTGTTATATTCTTATATACTGCCTATAACTTCATAGGTGAATAAACATATTTCACCCTTTTCTTAGTAGAAACTGACTAGTTATTGACTGGTTTAGCTTGACTTGTTTGACATGTAATTTTTTGTATGGCTTTTTGCTCGAAACTGTTGGCTTAAAGTGTTATTTAACTATTTAAATGCGCATCCTGCTGTTGTTCACTACTTATTGTAGCAGTTTATTCTCAAACTGTATGTGTTAGGAGATCTTTTTGGTGGAAAGGTAGCAGGGAATGAGCAATATTTTTTTCATATTTATGACTGATCATTGTTTCTTAATGCTGAGGTTATGAGTGACCTCAGAGTGAGAATATATGTCAGATGGTGTTCCCCAAGAAATACCAATGCTATCTGAGTACAAGCATTTATAGCTTCAGTGCACTCACTGTAACAAATTTCATTCACAAATGTATGAACTATCATGTTTAGAAATGGTACATTGTAATCAGACATAATTAGACATCAACAAGCATTTATTGCAATTCTACCTGTATTAGCAATTAAGGAAATTCTTCCCCAATCTACTGAAAAAGAAAAGGACAACAAAACTGCACACACTGCACAAACAATTCCCAAAAATAAATCTACCCAGGAAAGTCAAGACTTAAAATGACACTCAAAAATTAAAATGAATAAAAAAGTTAAAAACTGCAGCTAACCAATTAGAAAAGTACATTTACTGACAAACCTAATATAATTCTAAAAATGTAAACTAAGATTAAATCAACATGCTTCATAACAAAACCATAAATCTAACTTTGTGTAGTTGTAATTTGTGTACCAAATGTTGTTTCAGTATAAGATTATCTGCTTTCGACACCTACAAGTCAAGGTATTCACTTATTACACACTAGTCCAGCCCTTACATTTTGCTCTTCTTGGAACACTCATATAAATCCCGACAAAGGCATCTCTTTTCACCTTAAAGGAGAGCCACAAACTGATAAAGCATTCTTTCCTTTATAGGTCCTCAAGTAGAATTCACCATTATAGGTTCACAGAGTCATAGGTTAGTAATAGGCTAACTGCCCTTGCAGGTCATTTTAAGCTTATCCAATTATCCCATTGGAATTTAGATTCACCTAACCCCTTCCAAGACCTATATTTATATATTGCTTTAGTGATAATTATAAGATCAAAACATAGATACCAGGAGGGGACCCATGCATTGGCATAAAGCACTTGGGAGCTACTTCTGTCCATTAGTAATGTGTGTGCGTGTGTGTGTGTGTGTGTGTGTGTGTGTGTGTGTGTGTGTGTGTGTGTGTGTGTGTGTGCATGCATGTGTGTGTGTGAGCGTGTGTGCGTGTGTGCGTGTGTGTGTGTGTGTGTGTGTGTGTGTGTGTGTGTGTGTGTGTGTGTGTGTGTGTGTGTGTGTGTGTGTGTGCGTGTCTGCATGTGTATGTGTATGCATGTGCATGTGTGCGTGTGTGTGTGTGTGCGTGTGTGTGTGTGTGTGTGTGTGTGTGTGTGTGTGTGTGTGTGTGTGTGTGTGTGTGTGTGTGTGTGTTAGGAACCGGAGTAAATTTCCTATTTCCCATCCATTGATCCAAGGTTCTCCTGAATGTGGTCATTGATGAGCTTTGTTTTACATGGATGGGGAGTGTTTTCCAGAGCAGCAGTATCCTCTGCAAGACATACATGTCCCTCCAGATCATTATGTTAATGTTGCAGAAGAGGTTTAGCTCCCTGGATCAAGTATTCCTGATATAATTTGATTTGGATATGTTAAGGAAATCCATCAGTAATGGGTCAGAGGATGTCTTGACTGCTAGACATAAGTTACCTCTTAGCAGTCTGTAGGAGACTGACAGCAATGATAGGGCTTTGTAGTTGACCATGTAGGACATATTGTTTAGGTCTCATATCCTTTTTGTAAGGTATCTCTGTGGGAAATACATGCTGTTCTATGTGCATGGACAGGTACATGCCAAATGGGGCATTAAACTCCATGACTGGCATAATGAGGCCTGAGTAAAGGGGGACAACAACATCCCTGGATCTAGACGTACCTGTTGTCTATGAGCTGGGCAATACAGAAGGACCTCTAGACTTACATCATAGCAGCATGATGCACTAGAGCTTCTTCATGCTCAAATCACCATCAAAGGGTCCCTTACCACATTATTGGATAGCTATAGAACTCTTTTTATGAAACAAGTAAGCCACAATTCCTATGTACAATAACTAGGGTCACTCAATATTAAAAATAATATCATATTCATGAGTGATCTAAACTATCTAACTGTAGACTGGGAAACCTATACCACCACTAGTGCACAAACACAGAGATTCCTAGAGTTTCTTAGTACAAATGCTCTGA